>NW_028297431.1:4194518-4235541 GCF_049724085.1 Artemia sp. Qi Xiang Cuo
TCAGCCATTGGCCCATTCTTAACATCTGCTGATGACAGTTTCGCGCCATAACGGCATCTGTTCTTAAAGGTTTCCTCTGAAGCAGGTTAATTACACTCACAGTTCATATTACTTGTAACACCAACAATATATTCTAAAGAATATAGTGTTTTCCACTGATTTTTTCCCCCGACCACAACGTACAGAAAGGATGGCTACAGAAACTCAGGTTTTGACGGGAGGAAATTAAGAAATCAGAACGTAAAAAATAAATTAGAGCTTCCAATTTTCAGTCAATTAGGCCCATCCTATGCCTCCATAGGATAAAGCCGTCCTAGCCGTTTGGTTAGCGGGCTAGATTTGTAATCCCTTGTTCGCCAGGACGTGGACTCAAGTCCTGGTGTCACTAGTTATTTGCATTGTAACAGAGGTTACTGTTGTGACTCTGTAAGCTCAGCCAAAGTTAACCCAGCTCTAAATGGGTATCTGGACAAATCTGGTGAAGGTAAACAGGAAGAATTCACAAAAGCAAAGGATGGCTAGCACCCAACCTCATTAAAATTCCTTGCTGAAGGGCCATGAGACGGAGATCAGCACCACCTGTAGAGACTATTAAGTCCAGAGCCAGATTCTTTATCCTTTTTTTCTATAGCCACCCTTTCTACACAAAGTAACTACTTTTCTAAAAAAGTAGTCCATGGAAAGATACTTCGTTGTTTCCTTAGTTTTCCCAAATGGTGACACTTCGAGCTAAAGGAAAATACCTTTTTGACTACCGCAAAGCTCCTTTTCTGGGCAACTATTATATAGAATGTATTTAGCCTTACCTTTGTCAACATGACCACCAAGTGCTGCGACTGGTTCAGCATCTGTAGCATGATGTTTCACAGTTCCAAGCTCGAGGGTTACATTTGCTTTGGGAGACGTAACCAATTTTTCCAATTTTTCCGCAGGTCTGCCCACACCTAATGAATGCCATGGTGTTTTTACATTTGCTATTATGGCTGCATTGGACTTTTTGTTTTAGATAATTGTATTCCTTTTCGTTTGCTCGACGAAATCCAGGGGGCTGATAATCAGCAGGAGTGTCTATAAAATGAACATATTCATGAACAACAAATACAAATGGCAACAAACATTCTGATAATCGATGGTTAAAATACATAATCATTTGAGGGGGATGGAAGAGAAAGATTTCCAGGAACTGTCAGTGAAGGTTTAAAAAGCTTTAATAGAAACTACTGCAAATAAATATATTTAATCAGCATAAAATAAGTTCTAAGTCTTTAAATTTCAGATAAATATTTATAAGAATAAAAGTTAATGAAAAAAAAAAAACTAAAGCAATACTAGTATAAGTGAAGAAGAGATTTCCAGTAACTTTTAAATCATGTCTAGAGGGAATTCTTCATATTATATTTATTGAATTTTTTAGTTTTTAGGCTTAATCTGCACAAAAATGATTTTTACGTTTTTAAGTTACGCATATAGATTTACCCAATCAACAACTAATAAAAAAAAGATTATAGATAAGATAAAAATAAACAAAATTAAAAGATAGAAACACGGCCGGGCAAATTAAATTAATGAAAAAACACGCACTCTCAAATAATGCAAAAAATAATGGAATAGACAATCTGGGAGATTTTAACGCCCAGGCTGGTAGAAATAGGGATAGATGGTATCCAAGCCTTGGTAATTTTGGTGTAGGAAAAGAAAACAATAATGGATACAGGCGTGTTCATTTTTGTATGTATAAAAAAATAGTTTTAAACAAAAAGGTGTTTTGTCATAAAATTGCTAAAAAGTTAAAAATGTATTAAAATGCTAGTGATAAAGCAAAACATACTTATTTTGTTATAGTAAACCAAAGACTGACATGATTATTACAATATACTAAGGTATATAAGATTATCGTTATTGATGTTAAAAGTAAAGATCACCATCTAGTAGTGTAAAGGGTTAATTTAAAGCTGAAATATCGGAAGGGTAACTACCTTCCGGGAAGTTATGATGTTAGTAGACTTCAGGATCAGAATTTTAGAGAAAATTTCCAGGAACAGTTGAATACTAAACTTAAGAGTTTAAAATTTGATAATGTGGAAGATGTTTGGAATCATTTTAGAAAAATAATTTGTGAAGTTGCTTAAGGCGTCTTAGAGGAGAAAGCAATAACAGCAGCCAATAATATTAGTGAAAAGACTTTATGTTTCACAAAAAGAAGTAAGGAATTTTACAAGAATGCTATGATTGCACGATCATAGAAAAAAAAAGGAATTTAAAGAAAGTCGAGAAAGCATTAAAATATGAACTAGGGAGTTGTGAAGTGGAAGCCTGGGAGAAAAGTGCCGAGGATCTGGAAGATGCAGCTAGACGGCATAATAGTAAAATATTGTACTGGCATGTTAACAAATTGAGAGGGAGTAGTCAATCCGGACTTGGCCCAGTTAAAGATAGGAATGGGGCCGCAATTAGCGACAATTAAAAAAATAAAGAGAGATGAGTCGAACATTTTGAGAATTTCCTTAACAGAGATAGAGTTGCAGGAAAAAATATAGAGGAAAATTAAAAAGTTTGTGATATCTTGGATTGGAAAGAAGATTTGTTTTGTGAGGAAGAATTAGCAACGGTACTAAAAAGATTAAAAAATAATAAGGCTTCTGGTGCTTAGAGTGTTATAAAGGAGTTTATTAAATATGGTGGCTCTGAGTTTATAAATAAGTAACTTAATATTATGAATATGATTTTTGAAAAAGGGGAGGTACCTAACGATTTTAGGAAAACCTTAATTAAGCCACTCTATAAGAAAGGTGATAAAAATGAGTGTGGTAATTATCGAGGCACTAGTCTGGTCTCTGAAAGTAGTAAATTACTTAGTAATATGATACTTTTTAGACTGAGAGATGCCGTAGACAAAGTTTTAAGAGAAGAACAGTGCGGTTGTAGAAAAGGTAGAGGATGTGATGACCAAATTTTCACTCTTAGGCTGATAATTGAGAAGGGCCAGTGTTGTCAAATACCTTTGTCTTCATTTTCCCATATTTTGAGAAAGTGTTTAATGTTGATGCTTAAATAACTTGTGTAAGGGTTTTACACTCGTAGAGTATACCAGACAATTACATAAAAGTGATAAGTGCTATGTACGAGAATAACACCGCTGAGGTTAAGGTAGGAAATGAGGTTAGCAGCTGGTTTTGTATTAAATCAGGAGTTAAGCAAGGTTGTGTTCTATCCCCCTTTACATGGATTATTCTGATGGACTTTGTTTTAAGGAGCACAGGAAAGGCAATGGGAGACCACGATATCAAATGGGGAGGAAAAAGTCTCCTGGACTTTGATTATGCTGATGATTTAAGCATCCTAGATGAAAGTGTGAGCAAAATGAATGAAATTTTAGAGGTTTTACGAGTTCAGGGTCCTAGAATCGGTTTGAAAATTAATGTTAGGAAGACTAAATCACTAAGGCTAGGAATAAGTGAAGATGAAAAGGTGACGTTGGGTAATGAAAAGATTGATCACGTGGGCAGCTTCACTTACCTTGGTAGTATTATTAGTAAATATGGTGGGAGCAGTGAAGATTTTAAAAGTAGAATAGCCAAGGCCCAGGGTGTTTTTCCACAGTTAAAAAAAGTTTGGAAAAATAGGAAGATAAGTTTGCAAACCAAGATTAGAATATTAGAAGCTACAGTGATGACAGTTGTCAAATATGGCTCTGAAGCATGAACACTCAGAAAAGCAGATGAAGATTTGCTAGATGTTGTCCAGAGAAATTGCTTAAGGATTGTTCTTGGTACCCAGCTGACTGACCGTATTCCAAACAATAGGCTATACGAAAAATTTGGCTTAATACTGCTCTCGAGGGCAATAATGAAAAACAGGTTGAAGTGGCTAGGGCACGTTGTGCGGATGAAGAATGACAGATTGCCGAAGATTATTCTTTTCAGCCAACCGTCTAGGGCTAAACGGAAAGCAGGTCGTCCCCATCTGGGGCGGGGGGACGTCATAAAGAAAGATTTAAAGGAAATTGGAACTTAGTGGGCGGGTGTAAAAAGGAGGCTTTGAATAGATTGGGGTGGAGGAGTGTGCGTAGCTGTGTTGGCCTCAGGCGGCTTGGTGCTGCGGTGGTTGTTAGTAGTAGTAGTATATACAAGATTAATCTTTATCGACAATTCAATTAAGGAGAAGCATTTTCCTAGAAGTAAAGAGCGAAGTTAAAACTTGAAACAGACAAAAATTACTGCTTCGAATATTACGCAAGATATATCTACAAAACTAGCTCAAATACACTGACAAGTGATATTCTCCAATATTTTTAGAATAAAGCTTAACTTAGCTTAAGTCCCATCCGTCCTTGAAGGTCGTCTTGGGGCCTCTTTCTTCGTAACGGCGTGGATGTGCCTTCTGTATGCTTCACTGTATGCATTTTAGAATAAAACTAGCGCGTTACTGAAAAAACGAAATTGACCCCAAAAGAACCCCCAGCTCAAAAGCTTCCGTTTACGGATTTAGATACTGAAAGATTTATTCACTATATTACATTGCTAATAACCTGACAGTTTTGTATTTCTTAACACAAGTGTAATGAAAATGCCACTTTACTGTGACACGATCTTTTTCGATACTTAAAAAGAGCATTAAATATTTAATTTTCCGTTCAATCGGCTAGATGGCTAGAACAAGTTCTGCGGAATAGGGATTGTCCTTTTCGGCCAACCGTCTAGGGCTAAACGAAACAAGGATTGTCCTCGGTTGGGGTAGGAGGATTTCGTAAGGAAAGATTTAAGAGAAATGGGAACTTCCTGAGAGGGTATAAAGAGGGAGGCGTTAAATAGATTGTGATGAAGGAGGAGCACACGTAGCTGTTTTAGCTCCAGGTGGCCTGGTAATACGGTGAGTTGTTAGTAGTAGTAGTAATGGTTCAATGTTCAATAAAACCCTCCCAGGGGAAAAATAAGACACATTAGTCATACCCATCAAATAAAGCTCCTAGGTCTTTTGATAACCCTAAGTTTGCTTGGGGTTGTTCAAAAATTTTGTTTTTGCAATATACTATTACAATACTATTAAATTTAAACTATATAACAGCTATCATTTTTGAATCACCTTGAAACGAGAAATTCCTTTCGCAAGGCGGTTTTTTTCAAACATACTTTTTAGTTTTTGGTTACTATGGGTTGTGATTCGCTCTTTCCTAATTTTCAGCTGTTAGCTGTTAACTAGGTTGCAGCCATATTTTCAATGACTGTATTGAAGGAGAACGTTAAGTCTATACTTAATTTGATTATAGAAGAAAAATGGTTTTATTAATTAGGAGTCAGAATTTCCACATCAGAAGTTAAATTCCTTGTTATATAGTAATGAAATTTTTACATAATGGAACAGTAATTATTACGACAACAGGTTTGTAACAGCCTTGTCCTCAAGAGAGACATGTACTGCAATCAGAAGATAATCAGGATTCGAACCCTATGTTCTATTATCTCCCCCTGAAACGTGTTATGTAGAAGATATTGTAAGAAAGGAACAATTCTATTACCAATGAATTTAATAAGCATTCATTAACAATTGAAACTAGACTTACGGACTCGCAACTCGCTTTGTAAATAGGTTCACACAGAAAAGCGGTTCCTGCGATATGCAATAGTTTTGAATCACATATTTCCCGGTTAATGTAATTTGAACATTTTTAACTTAAAAAATCACTTGACTAAGGAAATAATGTTTTTTGAGGAAAATATTTCTAATAGATTAGAATCTTTCAGTAATAGTATTTAATTCTTATATTTACTATTTTACTTGAACTTTACTTTAAAACTTAAAACAAACTACTCTACTAGCTTAAAATTACTAAATAGTAACTAAATTACTAAATGGTGGTCGTAAAATCCTTCCTTTAATTTAATTTTTTCCACCTAACCAGAGCAGCATTTTACAAGCACGTGTCAAGAATAAAGGTTAGTATATAATATAACAAAATAGAGCAGATTGTTAAAAGAGCAGTGGAGTTTTTTTCTCATACGGACATACTAAACGCGAAAGAAAAGTTGATCTCTATCGGGAACGAACTGGGATATTATTATGTATTCTGGAAAACTGCCAACGACAACGATAATATTGTTGAAATGGCGAAGATATTGTCCAAATGTGCCAAAGATAAGAATCATTACCACAATTTGTCATTGTGGATCCCCAGGTAGTTCCCACATGTCCAGACGAAATCAGTGCTTGCATTCGGGTCAAAGTTAATGAAATGTGTCGCCGCGTAGATGTTGTATTAGACTCGAGAGCTGGAAAAATCAAGCTAGCTACGGATAAGTTCTCTGATCAATTAAGTAAAGTGTCTGAATAGTGTGTTGCTATTTCCAACACTATGTCCCGAGCCCCTCCCTCTCTTGAACCACAAGTGACACAACAGAAGCCTCTGTACTCAGTGGTGGTTAAAAATATGCCATCTGATCTCAACTCGCCGCAGGCTAGGCTCGAGTTCATAAGCAAGCTGTGTCCAAGTGGGTTTGATTCGGACTCTCTTACTCTAAAGCGTAGCAAAAATGACTGGAAAATCCTTGTCAAGTCACTTGATTCAGCAACACAATTAGCCCAGGCCATGAGTAGTAAGCAAATTGACATACAAGTGAAAGTGACTCAATTTGTAGGCATTGTAAAGTGGATTCCTAGTTCTCTAGATGAAAACGAGCTAAGCCGAGTAGCTGGGTGTGAAAAAGCTGTTCAGTTTGGTGGCACTAGAGCCTTCAAATTATACTACCCTAGTCGTGCTGATCTGGACAATGCTATTGTCAATCCGCTTAAGGTCTACCTTGAGCTAATCAGGGTTGAGGAGTTCCGTTTCCTGCCCCGGCGCTGCTTTAAATGTCACAGTATTGGTCATATTGCTGCCAACTGCAATCAACAAGAAAATTGCTCACACTGTAGCGGTACTGATCATATGTCTTCAAGAGTTAGCCCGTGTAAAAAGCTCCAAATGTGTTTAAATTGTAGCTAAAAAAGCACAATTGCTACCACGCCTCATGCCCATTTAATCAAGCACAGCCGTTTATGCCTCCTGTATCATGATGGGTTACAAGGTGTACTGTTGGAATATGAATGGATAAGTGCTGGACAAATTGCCATTTCTGAGTGATCTATCCACAAAATACGACCTTATTTGCCTCCAAGAACATTTTCTCACGGAGGCCAGTGTCAACTTGCTAAAATTTTCTCCAGATCATCATTATATTATACAGCCAGCACGCAAATCCGGCAACCACGGACGTCCTTTAGGAGGGCTTGCTATAATATCCAATTCTGGTCCCCTCCCCCCTGCCTGTCTCCAGCAAAGTGAACACTTCCAGCTTATTAAGCGTGGTGATTTCATTGTAGCCAATGTTTACTTGCCTACTAATTACAATAATATTGTTTCGAAGCAAAAGTTTGCTATCGCTTGCAAGAGACTCGGAAACTCAATAAAGAAAGTACGAAGTTACGGTTTACCATTAGTGATTTTGGGGGAATTTAACTGTAACATTGAAGACAGAAGCAATTCTCGTGCCCAAGTGCTTCTAAGTTTACTTCCTAATGGATTCAAGCTAGCCACGAAAAACAACCAATATTCTTTTATAAGTGTCTCTCAGGCTGTGTCTAACATCGATCACGCTATTAGTTATAATGTTGAGCTACCTACCGTACAGGTAGGACTTGACGGAATGAACTCAGATCATCTGCCCCTGTCTGTCACTATCCCATGTACTGTGAATGCTTACCCGCCGGAACCTAAACCGAAGCTCGTAAGTGACTGGAAAAAGGTCACCCACCCTTTATTTCAACAAGTGTGACGACGTCCTCGGAAAAATTAAGGTTCCATTTCTTCTGCTCCAGTGGAATGCTTACTTACCTGACAGTGAAATAAGACTGCAGTTGGACCTACACTTTACTGAAATATGTCCACGCTTTAAAAATATCTGAACGCGGTGCAGTCTATCAAATTCGTATTTTTACTAGGCGGAAATTTGCAAAAGATCTGCGTAGACATCGTAGTGCTATAAAACATGAAACTGTGTCGAAAGTCATGGATAATCCTAATCTGAGTTGGAATCTGCGTGCAAAGCCTGCTGAGTACAATAATCCGATTTCCAGTATGATTGGTGAGAAAGAATGGGTTGATTATTTTAGTGCGGAATTTGCAGCCCCAGATGAGTAAAAAAACAGATGTTTTATGAGCAACTAAGTCCCCTCCTTACTAAAGAGTTAAATCATTTTGTTGTCAACAGTAGTCAAATCCGGGAAGTGTGCAAAAGATTAAAGAAAAAATCGTCAAGTGGTGCTGATAAAATATGTGCAGATCATCTATTGAATGGTCGTCCCCTTTTATATGAACATCTTGCAATTGCTTACCAGATTATTATGACGCATGGTGTTGTACCATATTTATTTAGCTTAGGATCCATAACGCCTATACTGAAAAAAGGAAAACCCGCAACAGAACCTTCTTCTTATAGACTGATAACTATTTCCTCTGTTTTTTGCAAGCTTTTTGAATTGTTAATAATAGGTGGCATTAAGAAGTGTTGCAAGGCCACTCCCCACCAGTTTGGTTTCCAGTCAGGAATGGGATGCACTCACGCATTACATGTTGTAGCAAATGTTCCGTTAGATGCGCACATTTCTAATGAATCGCTGGTTATTGGTGAATATGACGTACGCCGCGCATATGACTCGGTCATACATGCGCAGATAATGCTAGAATTACGGACAAATGGTGTCGACCCAGCTATTGTTCGACCTCTTTATGATCTGTATCACCAACTAAATGTGTGTTTACGCATTCCTAATGCAAAACCCACTAGGAAAATCCCCGTAAAAAAAATGTATTAAACAGGGTGCGATTTCTTCGCCAGAGTTGTTTATGAATAGTATTTCCGAGGCGCAGTCCAAAGTCACTACAAGCTGTGTTCTAAGAGGAATAGATGTGACCATAGTTGGTTTTCTGGATGACATCTTGAATTTTTCTCGGCAAATAACATCCCTAGAAAGTAATTTTGCTATCCTGTCGTCTCAGTATGGTGATATTGGCCTTAGTTTTAATGTGTCAAAATCGAAAGTAATGTTGTTTAACTGGAATAAGTCTGCTCTACCTCAAATTCAACTAGGATCCCAGTCTGTCAAGCCTGTGGAGTCACTAGTATACTTGGGACTGCCCATCGTTGACGCACTAATCTACCCGTGTGCTAATCATCACACACAGATAGCGTAAAATGAGAACTGCGTATGGGACTACAATGTCTTCGAAGAGAAATCTTAAGAGGTTTTCATTGTCTAGAATTTATAATGCTGTCGCGCTGCCACATATATTATTTTTAACACCATTTTGGAAACTTCTGCCTAAAGAAGATAAATTTAAAATCAGTAGAATTTTCTGCAGAGATTTGAAGTTTCTGCTGCAAGTTCCACTGAGAACGAGTAATTAGTAACTGATCCGTCGAGACTCAGTAACAGATCCATTTTCTGCAGTTTATCGGTTGATTGACAAGTATTGCGCTAAGGTGGAGGGTAGCAGCCATCTTTGGCGAACTCGACTCTGATCAATGTTATTGATGTTGATGTGTTTAGTCTTTGTCTGGACCATTAAGTGTATGTTTTTTTCTTTTCATTTGTATTTTCCATCAATTTCTGTGTTTATGTTTGGTGTACAAATAAATTAAAATTAAATTAATTAAAATTATATGCTGTATACTATATGATTATATATTATACAGCACATAGTAAAGACCTTCTAGAATGGCAGTAAAGAAGCTGAAGATAGTCTACTGTATAACGCAGTAGTTCTTCACCTGTGATACACATACACCTGCGTGTACGTGGACGCCTGCGAGGGGGTCCGCGAAAAAAAATATATCAGTACTGGCAAAATCATTACACTATCTTTAAACAATATACGTTTTCTTATAAACACTGTTTAAAAAAAGGGGTTTTAGAAAGGATTTATACTTGTTTTATACACGGTTTGGTATACTCAGTTTTCATATAAACTGTATATTTAACTTCAGTATTTTAATCTTAGTCTATATCAAAGAGACGATGAAGTCTGTCTCAAGATGACGGGAGTACTCCATGACGAAAATCTTTACTAAGGGGTGTGGGATTTGAAGGAGGTTGGGAACCCCTAGTCTAACGTGTTCAAAAAGCTTACTTCTTCTCTCACCGTGCCATTATCATATTTTATGTTTTATAAAGAAATTGTTGTGAAATATTCAAAGTACGTGGGAACTTCGTGATAATAAAAAAAAATGAAGCTCCGATTAGATTTGTACGACAAGTGGAGCTGACCTAATATCGATTGATGATTCTATAGTTAACCGGAACTAGGTTCCAATTTTATAATAAAAAAATAAAATAAAAAAAAAAACAGTTTTAAACTAAGAAGTATAGCCTTTATATAAAACGTCAAATATATTAATGCGGTAGGTTGTATAAATTATGCCTTGTATAAAAAATTATTTACAATTACAAATTTTATTTACATTAAAAATAATAGTGTGAAATAGTTTGTATTATTTTTTTTCATAAATCAATTAATGAGGGCATAAAAGTAAAATATTAAATATTTAATAAAAGAAACAAAAAATTAGAAAAAAGTGTGAGTTGGGGAGAAGACACTATTCTAGTCTTTTTATTTGTGATCAAGAAAATTAATTACCACTAGGAGTTTTTTAATTATTATTAGGGTGTAATGATATCAGAATGAATTAAATAGAACTCAGTTTTTTATCTGCATGGATCCACTGCAATAACACAAATACAATTACGAAAAAACATCATAAATACACGGACAACTGTATAATCTAGGCAATAAATTGATAATATGGGTATATACTAAAAGAATGGGTTATAAAAAAAAGAAGCGAAATAGGGTATGGAAGAATGTGACTCAAATTTCACTATCACTTTGAATGTTATTTCATAAATAGGAACTAGATTTTAGCGTCACCACATTTCTAATATTAAAACATAGACTAATTAAAATGTAGGAATTCTGATTATTATATTTTAAAAATAATTTATGTTTAAGACTAAACATCAGTGAATTAAGGCATGAATTCATTAAACTCATACATTTAACAAAACTATCCATAAAAATAACGTACATATAAATTTAGAATATTCTTAGTAATTTAAAATTAAATTAGCCGTCAGATCCGAGTGGATAGCGCACTAGACTTCAACTACTTTGTCCATAAGGACCGGGGGGTGAGCCCTGGTTCGTCAGGTTGGACTGGAGTCAGCAGTGTGACTTTGTAACCTAAGCCACAGTCAACTGAGCTCTCCCTGGGTACCTGGAGGAATATGGCGTGGTCTATGATTTGCCCCCAACCGCGCGCGCATTGCACTTCCGGCCGACGGCTGAAAACTAGCAGATTAGGACCGGCGCTATGCAGACCAGTGGTCCGCTAGCGAAAAGTTTTATTTTTAAGTTTAAACTTAAGCTGAACTCCTATGTCAACTTCATCTAGGTCATACATGACCGCATGGTACTGGAGGTTGCTCTTTAATAAGAAAAATATTCTTGATTTAATTTACAGAGTTTGTGGTTCAATGTGAACTACTTGGCTATTCATGTTTCCAAGTCTAAGTTTTGAGTTTTTTCTAGAGTTTCTACATCTTTTCCAGGTTTCCGTGTGACACGTACATTTTACTGCATATTTTTTACATACTGGAAATTTTACTTTTATAATTATGATGACTCCGTAGCACCAAGTCGATCAATCAAAAATTTCTCCAGCTTAAAGTTACAGAAGCAGATTAGACAATCTCCGGTCACTACAGATTAGATCAGAAAAAAACTTACTTGGGTCATAGTAAAACTTCATAGTCAATTACTCCTTCTTCCCACTAAATGAGGGGTTGGAACAGAACGAATGAAGAACGTCTATCAGGTCCCTTGAGATATGGTTAACGTCTTTTCGATTTATCTTCTTTTTTGATGACCTTTAAGCAAAATATAAGCTAAAAACTGACAAAAAATTAGTAAAAAAAGCTGAAATATGAAATTTTCGAATGCTAAAAGAGAAGCTTATAAGAGAAGCCTGCAAGCTTAAAAGATAAGCTTAGATGTGTCCATAGTATATAGAAAAACAGTACACTATCACGAAAAGTTATCTCACAGAGGGGACCATAATAGTGACCTAGTATTTTTGTGATTTGTTAGGTTGCCAAATCAATGGTCTTAAAGAAGAGTGTGTTCGAGTCGTCAGAACGACGACCTCTCCTGGCTTTATGCGGCAGCAATTTTGGAGAAGTATCAATAACAACATTGATTATAAACAGATTCATTTCAATCATCTTACTTACACTAAAAACTCAAAGCAAATTTTGACAAGGTCATGAACTGACTTTAAATATGCAGATAATAAGAGGCTGTGTAAAAGGACAAAAAGAAAAAAACAAGCTGTAAAGCAACACAGTGAGAGTGGCTAAATATTAAAATTAGGCAAATAATTTATTATTTAATAAAGAAAATAATAATATTATATAATAAATAAAAATATTATATAATATTATTACAGCATAATTATATTTTATATTTATTATATAATTTATATTTATATTTATTATACAATATAAAAATATTGTATAATAAATAAAAATATTATTATATTAAATAAGGCAAATAATTTAGATGCACATTCATAAAATAACCACATAGCATTTTGTTTTAGCGTTCTTGAAAAAGCGGTAAAAGATGGTTTATAACAAGCCATATTGTCTAACTTAGAATCTAGCTTTTTTGAAGTGACATACTCATGAAGTTGAGAGATCATGAGACCCCCCCCCCCAATAAAAAAATTACTCTAATTTTTAAGATTTTGTTGAGTTTTCAAATTTTAACTTGAAATAGTTTTTTGAATTATGCAAAAAAATAGTACTTTTTAAAGATGTTTATTAAATTTTTGAATTTACATGTTGTTTTTTTTTACATTAGAACGTTTATGTGCAACCACTATAAGATAATTTTTTATAACTTCGGCATTTTCAAAATGGACTTATAAATAATATCCCAACATCGCGCAAAAATTAGTTATATACATCCCTAGTTTAAATTATTTTAAGTGTAGGACAAGGAATATTTAATTGATCAATACCGTTAAGTCGAAGAGTTTATTTAGTGTACGCTACAGAGAAATATCAACCAGATCGTGTTAACTAACTGTAAGCAAGGAGCGACCCTGCTCAATAGCAACAAAAACTCGTAATTTTGATACCAATAGATTCATCAATAGACTCGAATTTTTATTCTGTTTTCATATATATAAGTTTCATTAAGTTTTGTCTTAAAAGTTACGGGCCTGAGAAAATTTGCATTATTTTCGGAAAAAGGGAGAAACAGCCCCTAAAAGTCATAGAACCTTAATGAAAATAACACCATCAGATTCAGCGTAATAGAGAACACTACTATAGAAGTTTCAAGCTCCTATCTGCAAAAATGTGGAATTATGTACTTTTTCGCCAGAAGAAAGATCACGGATGCGTGTTTATATTTTATTTTTTTTTCCCACCAGGGTGATCGTATCGATCCAGTAAGTACTAGAATATCGTGCGAGGGCTTATCTGAACGGAAAATAAAAGTTCTAGAGATAAATATCAAACAGTTCGTGGTAACGAACTGTAAGCAAGGAGCGACCCTGCTCAATAGCAACAAAAACTCGTAATTTTGATACCAATATATTCATCAATAGAATCGAATTTTTATTCTGGTTTCAAATATATAAGTTTCATTAAGTTTTGTCTTAAAAGTTAATGGCCTGAGAAAATTTGAATTATTTTCGGAAAAAGGGAGACACAGCACCTCAAAGTAAGAGACCCTTAATGAAAATCAAACCCTCAGATTCAGAGTAATAGAGAACACTACTATAGCAGTTTCACGCTCCTATCTGTAAAAATTTGGACTTATGTAATTTTTCGCCAGAAGAAAGATCACGGATGCGGGTTTATATTTTATTATTTTTTCCCCAAGGGTGATCGTATCGATCCAGTAAGTCCTAGAATATATTGCGAGGTCTTATCTGAACTGACAATAAAAGTTCTACTGCTCTATTTCAGTGACCGAAAATATTGGAGGGAAACTTGGCCCCCTACCACACTAAATTTTTTCCCGAATACACCAAATCAAAATTTTAAGAAAACCATTTTTTTCAGCCTTGTCGAAAATATAAACAATCATTATTTGAGTATTACTTACTCAAACACCGTTCTCGCGGTAAGGGCTTAACTTTTTTACCTTTGACCTTTTTTTAAATATATAATTTTTTAAAAGTAAGTATCACGCCTGGTGAGTCGTTATTTTTTTTCTGGTGGGGGGGGGACGGTGGAGGATCGGTACATGGAGGATTTGTCCGTGGGGGCCGGGAACAGTTGATGACTGGGGCACCGTCTTTCTCAGCATTATTTAAAAAACCATCAGAAATAAAAAAAAAAAAAACGAGTTTTTTAAAATGAAATTAGGGAGCAACATTAAAAATTAAAAAAAAAATAAATTAGTACGTATATTAAGGGGTGTGCTGCCTGGTCAAAACCACGCGCTTTGCGCTCAAGTTTTTTTTAGTGCTGACAAAAGAGATATCTCTTCTAATTAACAGGCCTGTGTGATTCAGAGTTTGTTATTCTAATAAAATTTGAACTTTAGCGTAAAGAGCAAGGTATTGACTAGGGGTAAACTCCATAATATACGTAATAAAAACATACAAATATAGAAATTCGTTACGTAAGTTAATTCATAAGTTACGTCACAACAAAAATTCGAGAAAGCCATTTAGCCAAAACAATAAAATTAATAAGCAAATTTCATTCTAATTATTCATGTACGATGATCCAAAATCAAAGCTGCATTAATTCAAAACCTAATCGATTTAAGACGTATACGGTTGTATAAGACATTTGATGAAGTTTTCACTTAAACAACTTAAAGAATTCTTTTTAATTTTATGTGTCCTTGTTATTTTATTTATATTTGAAAATTTAATAATAATTTTGATATAACTGTTGTTAAAAGTGTCAGCTTCAATCTTAAAAAATCGAGTTTGGATCCCAATAAAAAATACTACTACTACTAACAACTCATCGCAGCACCAAGCCGCCTGAGGCCAAAACAGCCACGCACGCTCCTCCTCCATCCCAATCGTATTCAAAGCCTCCCTTTTTGTGCTTTCCGTTTAGCCCTAGATGGTTGGCCGACGAGAACAATCGTTAGCAATCTGTCATTCTTCATCCGCACAACATGCCCTAACCACCTCAACCTGTCTTTCATTATAGACCTAGAAAGCTGTATTTAACCAAATTTTTCTTAGAGCATATTGTATAAAAAATATATCTCTTAAATACATTATAGGATTTAATTTTTTATTTTTTTCATTTAAGAATATTTTATTTTTACTCACCCATTACACAATAGAAAATAAAAAGGATTGTCTTTTTTTTAAAGAAAAATTAAATTTAGATAGTGATTAGATTCATATCAGCTTAATTAGTGTACAAGACAGATAAATAATATTCTTGATCTTCTATTATAACAGAAACATATATTTGAATTAACTGTTCAAATTGTGTAGTCTTCAAGAATCAAAAATCAAGATTAGACACCAACAACAGCACAAATAATTTAAGAAATATATATCTGTCTTTCAATCTATTTATTTAATTAAAAAAAAAACTTATTCTATTTATATTGAAACTAGACGTTCATATAATTTATACAAAAAATTAACTTTAGTCAGCAAAACTTACATCATGACCATCTAGTTTTAAAACCATCAAAAGATCGTTAGAGGGCTTCTTACTTTTTTAAGCATCGTTACAGCGGCACTTACACGACTTATTGCCATCCAAAATAGGAGATTAAGGTAGGAAATGAAGTTGGCAGCTGGTTTTGCATTAAATCAGGAGTTAAGCAGGGTTGTGTTCTATCCCCCTTTGTAATGGATTATTTTGATGGACTTTGTCTTAAGGAGCACAGGAAAGGCAATGAGAGACCACGGAATAAAATGAGGAGGAAAAAGTCTCCTGGACTTAGATTATGTTGACGATTTAAGCATCCTAGATGAAAGTGTGAGCAAAATGGATGAACTTTTTGAGGTTTTGCGAGTACAGAAAGCTAGAATAGGTTTGAAAATTCCTGTTAAGAAGGCTAAGTCACTAAGGCTAGGAATAAGTGAAGATGAAAAAGTGACGTTGGGTAATGAAAATGTTGATCAGGTGGGCAGCTTCACTTGCCTTGTTAATATAATTAGTAAAAATGGTGGAAGCAGTGAAGATTTTAAAAGTAGAATAGTCAAGGCTCAGGGTGTTCTTTCACAGTTAAAAAGAAGTTTGGAAGAATAGTAAGATAAGTCTGTAAACCAAGATTAGAATATTAGAAGCTAAAGTGACGACAGTGGTCAAATATGGCTCTGAAGCATGGGCGCTCCGAAAAGTGGAAGAAGATTTGCTAGATGTTTTCCAGAGAAATGGCTAAAGGATTGTTCTGGGTACCCAGCTGACTGACCGTATTTCAAACAATAGTCTGTACGAAATGTGGTTCAATTCCGCTCTCTAGGGCTGTAATGAAAGAAAGGTTGAGGTGGCTAGGGCACGTTGTGCGGATGAAGGATGACAGATTGCCAAAGATTGTTCTCGTCGGCCAACCGTCTAGGGCTAAACGGAAAGCAGGTGGTCCTCGTCTGGCGTGGGAGGACGTCATAAAGAAATATTTAAAGGAAATGGGAACTTCATGGGATGGTGTAAAAAGGGAGGCTTTAAATAGATTGGGATGGAGGAGGAGCGTGCGTGGCTGTGTTGGCCTCAGGCGGCTTAGTGCTGCGGGGAGTTGTTAGTAGTAGTAGTAGTAGTAAAATAGGAGATTGAAAGATGTAACATATCAACATGTTATAAAAAAACTGAATATTTAACCATATCCAGTTATGTCAGCTATGATATTAATCATATTCCCAGTTATAGTCAAAAAATTTGAATATTTAACCGTATAGTCATGTCAGCTATGGCACCTTATTTCATAACATCGATGAGATCCGATTGATTCAAAAGACTAATGTATCCAAAAATTGGACAGATAATGAGTCTTGACTCGATCCCCATCACCTCAAGGATGATTGGAGTACAGAAACGTCATTAATCTACTGAATATAAAAGATGTCTGATATAATTTAAACGATTTGTGGAACACTTTTATATAGAACTACAGGTTTTACTAATCCAAAAGCCGAACCTATTATATTTTGCTCAGATATGGGGGTGGGTTTCGATCCCAGCCACCACAATGATTTTTTGAGAAAATAAACGTAATTAATCTACTGAATAGAATAGTTGTCTTATATACTTTCACCGACCTCCAATACATAACCTCATGTGCAATCTGTTCCAATGAGAGTATTACCAACACGACTACTTCTACTTATCTTTTTATTACCTGAATTTGTGTTTTTATTAATAAAAAATATACAAGATCCCACAAAATCCAATGCAGTTGATACATTCTTCCAATCAGTTTCGGTTCAATCTTAACAAAAACAGGTCGTAGATGCTTCATTTACAGATGCGACCCAGAAGTTTCTCGCAGATTTGAACGTTCGCTTATCGAAAGATTTTTTTAGACCTCCCTCATAACTTCCTCCAAATGTCAACGTAACTCCCCTCGTAAATCACCCTAATAAATATCATCATGCGTAATTTGGTCATGTACTAACTCCGTGCACGAGCGATCATGTAGTCCTACTAACAAATCTCGGACACGCGTGATAAAGCTATGAGACGAGCTTCCTTGGTAAGAAAGGTGCTAACAGAGACAAAAATATATTTACACAAACCTCTCGATCAAAATAAGATGTCTCTGTGAAAATATGAAACTATAAAGTATAATATATATAAAATATAAATATAAAAAACATGACACTCAATCCTAATGAAACATACCAAAGTAATATAAAAATATAATACTTGGAAACACATTTGGGCATTACATTTGTACATTAGGAAGGAGGGGTGAAATATAGCGGGTCTGCATGCCTAATGTGTTAGGTACAATTATTCTGCATATTATATAGTAAGAATTCTTTTCTAACTTCACACTGTCAAAATACTTTACCTCAACAATAAATATAATTAAATTGAACAAGTGAATTTTTCTTAATTTTGAAGTATAACGAGTAAGATAAATCGGAACAGATTCATCACACAAACCTCCATCAGATTTATCAGATAAGCAAACAAACTTTAGTAACAACAACATCATGGACTTCTAGGCTTCATACAATATTAAAACCTCACCCCCCCAACAAAAAAAAACTTTTTTTTTCAAGCTCGTGAAAACGTTACAACAATGAATATAAACAAATTTTGATGGGTTTTTGAAAGTTTTTTTTTGCAACCACCCCCGCCCCCCGAAAAAAAAGGTCAGTTAAAACACACAACACATCAATTAAGAATAAAGTACAGACCAGAAGGGATTAGATCATGAAAGATAACATGGGTTTTAGTTGTTTGACAAATGGCAACAGTGCTTATTTTTCAATTGATATATCATAAATAAATTAAAAAATAATTCTGTATCATTGTTTGATTTTTTTTTATCTTATTAGATTAATTTTTTGTAATGTTTACTTAAATCGTTGTTTGGGAGGGACCTTACCTTAAATACAGGGCAAGTAGTTAGTTGCGTCTATACTGGACATTTTTATTATTATTATTACTATTTTTTATCATTAATTATTAATTCTCACTCTATTTAGTATATTTAAAGAATATCTGTAGATATAAATTTTATTTATTCATCCTATGTTCAGCTGTTCAATTTATGATGATCCTAATATACTCGAATTACTTATATGTATATGTTTATTGATTTGATTATTCTTATATATTTTGACTTTCCCAGACTTAATAGGCCGTTTATTCATATAGGCTAACAGTCTAAAAACGTGAAATGGTTGATCAGAATGGCTATGTATTAAACATTGGTGTAATTTTCTCAAATCGTGGGGGGGGAGAAGGGGCAAAGGGGGAGACAATGTTCACAAACTCAATCAAACATGACAAGAAACACTGAAAATTGAGCCATGTGGTTCCATTTAAGTAATATAAAGATACTTTATAGTACTAATGAGGTAAGTATATACTCCAGATTTATGAATTATATTAATGAAGACTGATGCCCGATTGTCTTAGTTTTGACAAGATTTTTGAAGAAACTAAATTTCAGCAGGGGGGGGGGTAAACTTGGGCCTTAGGGGTTAAGCCGTGAGCTCGGGAAAAAAATGCTCCCCTCCTGTCCCATAGCATATTACGCCTCTGGAATTAACTAAATAGCTATATGATTGTTTCAACTAGAATAAAATTTAAGAAATTTCTTTCACAGCATAATTGACGAATTTGAATTTCACATCACAAATAGTCATAGTAATAGTCGAAATATATCTTATCGAAAAGATTTGTCCTCGCTGATTTTTTCGTCAGTACAAATTACATACATAAAGTAAGTCAAAATTAGTTACAAAAAAAGAATTAATTACTAGTTTTCCTGGCCATTATAAAATTAAACTGACCACATAAAAACCCTTTGGCGATATCTTTAATGTTTATAAGATACGGGAGCCAACTTGGGACCTTTATACGGGACGGTCTTATGTTACCGGGAATATAAAATTCAAGGATGATGTAACGTAATCAGGGACTTGCTAAGAGAATTAACTTTCCCTCGATTCCACCAGTTACGCCTGTTTTATTGTATTCGTTTTGTGAAAGTTTGAGAGACATGGTATTTAATAATTATAACCTTTAAAATGTAATTCAATATCATATTTTGAGATGGCTGTTTTATATACACGTGTAAAATAAAACTTTGAATAATTCCAATTTTTTTCATAGCTTCCAATAAAAACTTGGAATAATTCATCAGTGATAGCATGCACTGAAGCATAGTCAATCAAATTTAATTTAGGCATACATAACATGATTCGAAGTAATGCAATAATGAATATAATTTTTGTATATGGATTTTAGTAACACTTAATCAGAAGCATAATTATCTATTAACTATTTTAATCATTTCCAATTATTTTAATCAATTTAATTATATCTATGTTTATTTATTATATATTTTACTATTTTGAAATGTTTTTACTTAGCTTTAGACTAGTTTTTGAAATCACTTACACTTTTCCTTCTCCATTCGGCTTGTAAGACTGTTTAACTTGGTTGCCGTCTCAATATTCAAAGATAAAATTGAACGACTCAACAAAAGAACCTTCTCTGTCCCTAGGATTTGTATATATTCCAAGCACAAGTTCTCGTAGCTATAAAAAAAACAGATCAACCACACACATATATATATATATATATATATATATATATATATATATATATATATATATATATATATATATATATATATATATATATATATATATATATATATATATATATATATATATATATGTGTGTGTGTGTGTGTGTGTGTGTGCATATATAGAAGTGCTTTTGGACGACAGTGAAAGATCACAAGATGAAGATACTGGGTGTCCAACAGACAAAATAGCCAACTTAAGATCTAAATCGCAATACACTGAATGTTTCATTATCAAACTATTAGTCACGAAGGGCTCTCTAGTTCCAGAGAATTGGAAACCTCTTTACAAACTTTCTTGTGATGTCTTGGTTTACATTTATATCATCTAATATTGCTATGCGTGTAGCCGAATCTTTCGGAGCTAAAAGTTCTCGTAAAAAGTAGATGCTACAAGAGTCTCTTTTCTATAAACTATGTGTTTGTTATACAAAGCCAATACGAGAAATATATATGTATATATATATATATATATATATATATATATATATATATATATATATATATATATATATATATATATATATATATATATATATATATATATATATATATATATATATATATATATATATATTTATATATATTTTTTTTTATATATATATATATATATATATATATATTTAATATAACCAATTTGAAGTACTCTCAGAAGAAGGACCTGGAGAAGTACTCTCTCCAGGTGCTCTCAGAAGAAGCCTCGAAAGTTGGACTGAAGATCGACTGGCAGAAAACCAAAGTTATACTCCTTGAGCCCCCCACGTCCCGTTCTACTGTAAAGGAAGTCAACATCGGAAGCAACCGAGTAAATGTGGTTGAAGACTTCACTTACCAGGGATCTATTCTGTCAAATGATGGCTTGATCACAAAAGAGCTTACATCTCGAATTGCCAAGGCCTCAGCACTTGTTGGGAGGCTTAGCAGCATCTGGCAAAAGCCAAACATAAGCTGATTCACCAAAATGCGCATCGACACTGTGTCAATCAGCACCATCCTGCTGTATGGAGTGGAGACATGGCCAGCTCCCAAATCTATTCTCAGTGCCGTTGATGTCATTCAGACGAAACACCTCCGAAGAATCGAAAGACTTCACTGGACTGACTTCGTTAGTAACCAGACTCTCCCATCACGTACGGCTCAAACTCCTGTCTCAACGCAGCTCGCCCAGCGTTCTGTTCGGTGGTACGGCCACCTCCTTCTCAAGCCACGCGACGCCCCAGCATGGGTCGCATTTGACTTCGACCCCACCCTACACGGATAGAAACGACACAGAGGACGCCCACACACTAGGTGGAAAGACAAAGCCGATGAATTCCTCACCCAAGCCCACATCCCGGTGGAAGAAGCTGCGATCCTGGCAAGCGATAGGTCAACCTGGAGGCGCCTAGTCTCATCGTTCTCTACGCCGAACCCTCGGCAGGAGCCTTAAGTCAAGTAAGTAAGTCAATTTGAAGTACCACACATCAACGAAATGTCTCGTCATTACAAATCTTTGCTTCTTATTACATCTAATATCAAACATTTCGTGGAAACGAACTGTAAATTTGGGGTGACTCGGCTCAATAGTGACTGGAACGCTAAAAAACTGAATTTTGATATCAATAGACATCATTAGAATTGAATTATCATGCTGATTCCAAATATATCAGATTCTTCAAGTTTAGTTTTACCTATCAAAAGTAACGAGGCTGAGAACATTTGCCTGATTTTCAAAAAATAAGAGGAAACACCCTCGAAAAGTCAAGGAATCCTAATGAAAATCCCACAATGGATTCAGCTTTCAGATGGATTCAGATCAGATTCATCAGATCAGAGTCAGTATGAGAGAACGCTACTGTAGAGGTTTCAATATTCTATATACAAAAATATGGAATTTGGCATTTTTGCCAGAAGAAAGATCCCGGATTTTTTTTTTTTTTCAGGGACGATAATATTTCTTGGAGGGTGAGCCACACTTACCAGCATTATTTGAAAATCGAACAGAAAATTAAATAAAAGAACAAGTTTTTTCAACTGAAAGTAAGTTGAAATATTAAAACTCAACACGAAAATAAAATATTCCGTATATGAAGGGGTTGCTCCCCCCTCTTCAATACCTAGCTCTTTACGCTAAAGTTTGACTGCTTGTCCCAATTCTTTAAGGACGACTCCTGAAAAACAAGAACCGTTTAATTGGAGTAGGAAGCCTTTTTAAAATGGCCATGAACTTTAGCGTAAAGAGCAAGGTATTGAAGTTGCGGACAACCTCTTCATTTACGGAATAATATCTGTTCGTTTGGAATTTTAATGTTGCTCCTTACTTTCAGTCCAAAAAACTTGTTTTTTTAATTAATCCATCCACGTGCTACATTTTTAAGATCTATTTCACAAAATTAGCAAATTTTTCATTCCCTTAGTCAATCCATGCTAATAGCTACTACTTCTCATGCTACCTATGCTTCCAATTTGCAAGACTTGATAGGCAGCGCAATAGCGCTACCAAACTAAAGAGAGATGTGGGCACAATGTATTATTTTTTATTTTTTCGTTTTATGGTTTTAGACCAGGGCACTTTGTATCGAAGGACTTGTCGTAGAAAACTGAAGGGGCTGGTTCTCTTTTTAATAGTCGAAAGAGAATTGGAGGGCAACTAACCTCCCACCCACCAGAAAATAATTTGCGCTTTACTGAAAACAAAATCCGTTTTAAATGTTTTCACTTTTTTTACTTTCATAAATAAAAAAATATCAAAACTTTGAGAATAAAGTCATTATATGACAATTAAACCGACAATCCATGGTGGGGTGTTTTTGTTTTCAGTAAAGCGCAAATTATGTTCTGGTCTTGAGAAATCAAGGGGGTTGTCAGCCCTACTCATTTTAATTTTTGGTCGTTTTGAGTTCGACTCGGCTATTTATTGTAATTTCTGTTCGTTTTGGGATTCATTTATTTATTGATGGTGATTTGTGTCAGATTTGAGATTGGAAGATTATTTGAATTTATTTCTGCTCATTTTTTCCTTAATGGAGCTCTTTACTTTTCTTTGAAAAAACTTGTTTTGTGGAAAAAGTTTTTAAAATTAATATCCTAAAATAAGTTATTTTTGGACTTCGGTGAGACTTCTTTGGAGATTTGAGGTTTTTCACGATTTTCAGACTTTTCTCTGTTTCTATCATATTTAACCATCAGGGTTAACTGCATAAAATAAGAAATATGTTCTTTCATGTCGGTATTAGAGATGTCAGCAAGAAAAATGCAAGTGGCCGCAATATTGTGAGGGGTAACTTTGAAAAAGATACTAGCTAGCACTCGTAAAGACTTTGCCAGAGAAACATCAAGGATTCATTTTTAGTCGTTTGACAACCCTGGTAATGACCATTCCCTCAATACTTAGAAACAGTTTTTTTTATGAAGATATTTAGAGCTTTGAGGCAGGGTTTTTAGGTGTACCTTACAGGCAGAATTATTGAGTACCTAAAAGTGCCTAAATCACGTTTCCAGAATCTTAAAGAAGAGAACATATCAATTAGGCTTGCCCGCATCTTTACAATTCACGATGTTAGGTAGATACTGACGATAATTTAAGCAACTTTAGTAAGAATTGGTAAGAATCAGAGTAAGTGGGCCTCTACCCAAAATAAGGCCAAGAATAGAGGTCCCTGATATACCAGAGTTTGGAAAAAGCAGCTGTTACTTTAGACATGGTAATTACAGGTAAATTGTCTCCCTTATATATTCAGATATAAGACATTGTTGATGGTTCAACATATATTTTGGAAGTTCAAAAACTATTTCACTTCAAAAGAAAGATTTCTAACCCTGTGATGGCGCAATGGCTTTAATCGCAGCTTGGTATAAGGTCCCTTTGTAAGCTTGGTATAAGTATACCTTTTTGTAATACAATACATAGCCTACTTTCAGCTTGCCTCTGAACTTTATTTTAATTTTGATACAAACAAAGTAAATTTTCCTTACAATACAAACTGTTAATAACATATTTTTACTCACATTTTCTCTCTCAGTATTTTTCAGTCTTGGAAAAAAGGAAGATATTTATAGGGCAAAAGATAATCATACTATTAGAGAATGTTAATGTTATATTAATTAGATTTTTTTTTTTTAATTTTAATATTAATTAGAGAATGTCTAGTTTCTATTTACTACCCTAACAAGAAGCTCTACTGCTGCATGTTTAAAAACCAGAGCATCTGAATATTTGGGAACCTTTTCTCAAATATTCCCTGAGAACCTTTTCCCTGAGAATATTTCAGAAGCGTCATTTGAAGTATTTGAACTATCAAAACGAATATTTCAAATCACCTAACGCTTCAACAAAATCTATTCCTGTGCGTTTAATTTTCCATTGATTTTCAACTAACTCCTGGCCAAACTTTAACAGCTTGGCTACAGCAGTGAACTGATTGATTTACTGAGTTTCAAGAAAAACAGAGTAATATGGAGGGGATGGGCTCATATTCATTGCTACGCTGCATATACACTGTTCGCTAAAACTTTGAAACTTCTTAAAACATACATGGCAGAATCCAGGTAAAAAAAATTTTTATACTGTTCTTCTAGGGAAAACATGCTTCCAGACAATCACAAGCATTAAGTTCTTAAGAACCTAAAATCGACAGTTCTCAAGACATAGCTGACAGGGTTGCATAAGCAAGGAGGAACAGGATAGACAAAATACCAAGAAAAATATGAACTAAATACCAAACCAATTCACCCACCTCAAAATCTCCCCAAACACAAGCCCAAAAATAAACATTTCTTATAGGCATTTCTCTATGAGGCTACTTCCAAAGATGAGTTTAATGAGTTAATGAATCAAACACTTTTCGCAAAAGAAAAAGCGCACTAGATATCAGACCCCAGTCGAAAGCCAAAAAATTCAGAATTGAAAACACATGCTCAGTTGATTGCATCACCCTAAAACCAAGCTCAAAAACATGAGAAAAAATGTTTAGAATGAAGACAATACAGAAGTCTAAATTCCACTGCCTTTAAAAAAATTTGACTGAACACCGATAAAAGATTGTCACAGGATTGTTCTGTGATCCACCAACCTTTGAAAAGAGCAACAGTACAAGCAGAAAATAGTTGGAAAGACAACATCGTTAAGAACAGAAAGAAGACTGACAAGTCTAGTGAGGGCAGAAACAATTCTAGGTAGAATGAACTTAGCAACCTTAATCGGAAAACTGTCTAGACCAGAAGATGAAGAACCCACAAACTATAGGCAATTCTGGCTACTTCAACGTCAGAGACAAATTCCAAAGCCATTTACTCAAGACAAGGAGGTCCAACGTAAGATCTTAAATCAGTCAGAGAAAAAGGACTTACCAAAGAGGCTGTAGTTTTGCCTATATTAGAAAAAAAGGAAGTAAACGCGTCCCTAACTTTTACCTTACACTTTACGATTTCACCGTTGATCGTAACAGTTGAGGGAGCAGAAAGAGAAAGAGCAGATGACCTGAAAACAAAATTACTTGCTTGTCCTGTTTAACTAACTGTCTTTACTACGTGCAGAGAATTTACTAAAACTCTAAAAACTTCTACATCATTTGAAAGTTTGAAGTTGCAAATGACACAAAAATACCTTAGAGAAGCTTAAACGTTCCATAGATTTTCTTCCTTCAGCTTTTAAAGAGATCAAGAATCACCTAAGGTCTTAGTGGGACTGTTCTTGTCAATGCAAGATTCGACAGGGACACATAATATGTATTCAAGGTTGCTTCTTTTAATGAACCATCAAACAATTAAAACAAAGAATCTAAATCAAGTAAAATTTAAAAACCATTCCATGAATGACTCACCAATCGTGACTTAAGAAGAGCAAACTTATAATAATTAAATTTTAAATATTAAAAACCAATTATTGGCTCAAAAAAGAAATGACATCAAAAACAAATATAACTAAAAAAAAAAAACAAAAAGTAGTCTGAGATACCCTCCATAAATATGAAATTTGTCACCAAGGCTAAGGCTGGAAAAATATTATCAAGCATAGAAACAGCAATCATGTACAAGAGTTCGAAAGAAAGCACAAGGCAGCTGAGAGCGGATGCGGAAACGAGGATGATCTCTGGTCAACAAAACTAAGGATACAATTATCCATCATGAAAAATTGACAAGAGTGACAATCGACTGATTCAAATAATAAATCAAGAATCTGAAGAAAAGAGGGAACAGACCCACTAAAAGACATAACCTACAACCTTAATTTTACTTTGGGGTTTAATTTCAGTTAATTAAAAAAACTTTTTCCACAAAATAAGTTTTTCAGCTTACCGTGGAAAACATGGTCTTTCGTCCAAGCTTTCCTCGATAATAAGCTAAAGGTTAGAACCATCTGTTTGCGTCATCTCTCTTTCTTTCTCCGTTTTTCTTTCTTTCCTTTTCTAATATGAGCTGTGAACAGTGGCATCAACTGGGGAAAATTTAGGGGGATGGGTAATGTGTATTTTTTTCTATATCTAGGGTAAATAGGGAGGGGGGGGACTTTTTTCAATGAAAATCCTGAGAAAAAAAGTAGGAGATATTTCATACTTTTTATTTGCGTAATTGTTGCAAATTCATTTTGGCATCCACAGGTTCGTATAATTTTTAACTTTGGCCACCCGCCGCCCGGTTAATAGTCCTGTACACCCCCCCCCCCATGCCTTCCCAAGGCCAGAACATAATTTGCACTTTACTAAAAGAAATATAAATGTTCTTACTTCTATAACTTTAATAAATCAAATCATTTTGATTACTAAATATAATTATTTGTATATAAAACTGAAAATGAACTTTCTTTTGTATTTTTTTCAGTAAAGTTCAATTTATTTTCTGGCCTTGGGAAGGCATAGGGGGTTTGAGCCCAACTTATGTTAATTTCTGCTTGTTTTGAGTTTGACTCGGTTATTTATTGTAATTTCTGTTCGTTTTGGGTTTCATTTATTTATCAATGCTGATTTGTAGTAGTTTCGAGCTTGGTAGAATATTCGATTTTATTTTTGCTTACTTTTTGTTTAATGGAGTTCTTTACTTTTCTTTGAAAAAATTATTTTGTGGAAAGTTTTTTTTTAATTAATTTCTATTTTTTTTGCATTGACACCGTCTTTTCAAGTGAAGAAGAAAATAACAATTTAAATCTTTTCGTTTTTTTAAGACTTTATAGTTTGGTTTGCTATTTGTATGCTGGAGAAAAATTTTCAGCAATTATTAACAATATACACCCTTTTAAAAATCTGGACACATATAGTAGTGTTTAATTTCGTTTCATACCTCCTCTAGTTGACCTGAAACTGAAAACTTGATACCATTCGCCAAAAAATCTGCTTAATTTCTTTGATAGCTTGGATACACTTACGCTATTTTGACTTGGTTAAATTTTAAGAGAAGAAGTAGCCCCAAAAGTTTGAATATAATACCGTCAGTCGTTCTTGGGATACTGCTGAGATGCCTTATTGGTAACTAGAATTAGCACAGTAATTTTTGATTTAATCTTATGGCAAAATCTTGTTTTTAAAAATAAAGGAAATTGGGTGCGGGTGGTTGGGAGGAGGATTAGTTGCCCTCCAGTTACTTTCGACTATTAAAAAGGGCATCGGCCCTTTCTATTTTCAATCATATGAGCCCTTTTTGAAGTTCCTAAGACAACTCCTTCGATAAAAAGTGCCCTGGTCTAAACAACAACAACAACAACAACAAAATCATACATTTTACCCACATCGATCTTTACTATAAAAATTTTCAAGCCCTCCAATCACTTTCAAATATTAAAAAGGCCACAAGGCCTTTCGATTTCAAATCGAACGAGCCCTTTTTGAGTTTCTACGACAACACTTTTTATAAACACCTTATATGCCCCCAGGGCATAAACGTGTTTGGGAAAATGGTGGGCGTGAGAAGGGCGTTAGTCGCTCTCCCATCACTTTCAACTATTAAAAAGTCACTAGCCCTTTCAATTTTCAATCAAATGAGCCCTTTTTATGTTTCTACTAAAAAGCTTTAAAAAAAAACATTAAAGGCCCCCCGGGTATAACTTCCACCCCTTGCCCGGAGGGCTGGGGGGGGGTTGTCTCCCACAAATACCAAATGTCCAGAAATTTATACTACGTTGAACACAATGGCTATCTGAAAATTTTATTTGGATGTGCTTAGGGGAATGGTGCGGGTGGTTAGTTACCCTCCAATCACTTTCGACTATTAAAAAGGGCACTAGCCCTCTCAATTCCCAATTGAATGAGCCCCCTTTGAAGTTTTTACGACAACTCTAGCCATAAAAACCTTATATGCCCCAAGGGCGTAACTTACAACCTTTGCCCTGGGGGCTCTGGGGGATTTGTCATCTTTAAGTACATAATTCCCAGAACTTTCAACTAAATTGAACAAAATGGCTATCTCTAAACTTTGATTGAATATATTTGGGGAAATTGTGGGCGTGGGAGGGGGGTCAATTACTCTCCAATCACTTTCGACTATTAAAAAGGGCAATTTCAATTTTCAAGCAAATGAGCCCTTTTTGAAATTTCTACAACAACTTTCTATATTAACCTTATATGCCCCCAGGGCATAACTTACAACCCGAGCACTGAGGGCTCTGAGGGGATTATCGTCCTAAAAGACCTAATTTCCAGAACTTTCGACTACGTTGAACAAAATGGATATCTCAAAGTTCTGATTAGATTTGTTTGGGGAAATGGTAGGAGTGAAAGGGGTGTTAGTTGCCATTCAATCACTTTTGACTATTAAAAGGGCACTAGTCCTTTTAATTTCCAATTGAATGAGCCCTTTTTAATGTTTTCACAATATCGCTTTCTATAAAAACATTACATGCCCCCAGGGAATAACTTACAACCCTTGCCCTGATGGTTGTGGAAGGGAAGGGGTTGTCATCTTTAAAGACCTAATTTCCAAAACTTTCTACTACGTTGAATAAAATGGATATAAACAATTTTTATTGGATGTGTTTGGGGAAAAGGTGGGCGTGAAAGGGGGGTTAGTTACCCTCAAATCACTATCGGCTATTAAAAAGGGCACTAGCCCTTTGAATTTCAAATCGAAAGAGCTCTTTTTCAAGTTTCTACAACAAAGATTCCAATAAAAAATTATATGCCCCCAGGGCATAACTTATAACCCTTACCCTGAAGACTGTGGGGGGAGTGTCCTGCTCAAAGGCATAATTTCCTGAACTTTAAACAGCGTCAAACAAATGGCTATCTAAAAACTTTGATTGGATGTGTTTGGGGAAAAGGTAGGCGTGAGAGGGTTAGTTGCCCTCAAATTATTTTCGACTACTAAAAAGGGCACTAGCCTTTTGAATTTCCAATCGAATGAGCCCTTTTTCAAGTTTATAAGACAAAGATTTCAATAAAAACCTTAGATACCCCCAGGGAATAACTTATAACCCTTGCCCTGAAGACTGTGGGGGGAGTGTCCTGCTCAGAGGTATAATTTCCTGAACTTTAAACTGCGTGGAACAAAATGGCAATCTCAAAATTTTGATTGGATATGTTTGGGCAAATGGTGGGCGTGGAAGGGGTGTTAGTTGCCTTCCAATCGCTTTCGACTATTAAAAAGGGCACAAGCAACTCCAATTTCCAATTGAATGAGCGCTTTTTGAAGTTTCTACAGCAACTTCTACGATACAGAGTGCCCTGTTCTAAAGGAAAAAAGTAATACATTGTGCCAACATCATTCTTATATGCCCTCAGGGCATAACTTAAAACTCTTGCCCTGAGGGTTTTGAGGGAGTGTTCTCCTCAAAAACATATTTTCTAACTGGAAATCAACCACGCTGAACAAAATGGTTATCTCAAAATTTTGATTGGATGTGTTTAGGGGGATGATGGGCGTGGGGGGGGGGCGGGCTAGTAACCCTCCAATCACTTTCGACTATTAAAAAGAATACTAGCCACTCTAATTTCCAATCGGATGAGCCCTTTTCGAAGTTTCTACGACAACTCCTTCGATACGAAGTGCCCTAGTATGGACACCCAAAAAAAAAAAAAAATACATTGTGCCAACATCGTTTTTTACTTAGGCAGCGCGATTGCGCTGCCTATGACATACGTGTATTCAAATATTCCTTATTCATTTTTAAACAGTTCACGTATTTAAGAGTACAGAAAAAAAAGAAAATCCAAAACAAGGACAGCAAGGTCACCTTTAGCCATCGTATTTCAATTCACGTTTTCATACTATAGTCTGGTTGATGCATTAGAAACTCAATTTTAATTATAAAAGCCCCATAAGGACTAATATAACCTGAGTGGCCATTATAGGCTACAGTATTTGCGTAAACTCATCGATCGAAAAATGAAGCCCCTGAGCACTGAGCAACCATCTGGTTTGAATACTTGATCTAAATCAAGTATATTCTTACTATCAACTGAAAAATAGGAATTATAAGGTAGGCTAATTTATCAGACTGACAAACTGAATTATTTGTCATACTGAGAGCATCTATAGTGTTATTTTGGAGCTGAGTCTCTGCATTAAAAAAATATAATCGATGAATTCTATACGGCATTTGAAAAATTAAGAACCCTTGCCAACAGTCCTTAATGTATTCTTTATTCTAATTCCATATCACATAATCCTTTGATTGCACTTTTCAACGCTGAAAAAACACTTCAACAAGGTTCTCTTTTATTGCTTCGTTTATCAACTTTAAAATGCAATAAATGTACATTTTTTTCACCTTTATTTTGATAAGGAAAAAAACGGCTAAAAATATTTTCAGCATTGATTGTTGTTGGTGCAACAAAACGACATATCAACAAACGGTGAAACTGGTGCTACTTTGGCCTATAGGCCTAAGCGTATCATTATCTATGATTATCTTTGCTGCAAGTCTATCACTTATTTCTATCTGAAACAAAGTCATTAGCTTCTATACAATAGGAAAAGCAAAAACAAAACAAATGGGAAAAAAAGAGAGGGTACAAATCAGGAAGAAAAACAGATATTAAACACTTTTCAACGCTGAAAAACCACTTCAACAAGGTTCTCTGTTATTGCTTCGTTGATCAACTTTAAAATGCAAGAAAGGTACATTTTTTCACCTTTATTTTGATAAGGAAAAAACGGCTAAAAATATTTTCAGCATTGCTTGTTGCTGGTGCAACAAAACGACATATCAACAAATGGTGCAACTGGTGCTACTTTGGCCTATAGACCTAAGCGTATCATTATATATGATTATCTTTGCTGCAAGTCTATCACTTATTTCTATCTGAAACAAAGTCATTAGCTTCTATACAATAGGAAAAGCAAAAACAAAACAAATGGAAAAAAAGAGAGGGTACAAATCAGGAAGAAAAACAGATATTAAACAAATGTTTAGAAGAAACAGATACGAGCATGATAAATGCCTGGAAAATGTCGGGAGTTATGTCAAAAATAGTGTAAGGATTGTAATTATTTGTAATATGATTTTTTGTTGCATCAATTGTACCTTTTTTTGTTTGTTTTTTATTAAAAAACAAAACTTGATTTACAAACATACTTCGTCTATTAATCACCTATCCTACATTTAGTTTAGTCAAAAACTAGAACCAAGTATCCTTGGAGTCACAAGTCCTTAGACACACAAGTTACATATTCAAGTGGGGTAAGAAAAACTTTCAAAAGACAGTTTTTTCTGATTTTACAGATTAGTTTGGGGTTCATATCCCCCATCCACCAAGATACTCAGTTGTCTGTCAGAAGTTGTTCATTTACACAGTAAAAATAGCACTTTTACCTTTCTACAATAAAAGTATCACTCTTTATTGCTTAACCTTAATTAACCAGAAAATAAAAATAAAAAGAAAATTCAACAGATAGTAACCTTAATTAACCTTAATTAACCAGAAAATAAAAATAAAAAGAAAATTCAACAGATAGGTAGAACAAAATAAAATGAAGTAGTATAAGCAAAACATTACTTACATACTGGTTCCTTATAGCGTCGAACGCGCCTTTCAGTAAGCCAAGCAGATGCTTGCAGTCTGGATTTTCAGATTTTACCTTCAAAATTTTACAGTTACCACCCTTTATGAAAAATTCAGCATAGTCATCTTCATTGTAGAGATTTTTCAGATAAGCAATGGTTGATACGGACACTGTAAGGAGCTTTATTATATACGACTGGGAACTTTGTTGGTCCTCAACAGCATCGAATTTCTTTAAAAAAAAAAATCAAAATTTAAAATATGTTTGACTATTTCGGTAAAAATAAAACATTGAATAAAAATATGATTCTCCCTTGCGGCTGCGAAAAAGATAACAGCCAAGGAAATGTCAGAGACAATCAAGCAGTCCGTGGCAACGAACTGTAAGTAAGGAACAACGCAACTCAATAGTAACCGAAATAAACTCAATTTGAAGACAGCTGATGATCTTCAAATACTACCCCACTTCTGCATACCCAACCAAGAGCTCAAACCACCCCCCCCCCCCCTTTCAATTCAGCAATCAAGCTGCTCAAACAAGGAAAATCCAAAAGGACTATATCATATCCTATTTCACTACAGAGTACCTTATGAGATAGTCCAGATAATCAAGGGTCTGGATGACCATTTCCAAGGCCCAGCAATAACCTCTAATGGGTTGTTAGAAGAATTCACAACTTCATCAGGATTACTTCTGGGTTGCATTTTATCACAACACCTCCTCAACCTCTTTCTCAATGTCTCTCTGTCACTCATGCAGCTGGGAACTGATTCAACAATAAAAGCGCTGCTGATAGACAACTTACATATATTGATGATATTGATAAGCTAGGCAACTCTTAACAAGAATTGCAAGCACGAGCTAATAAACTGTACTATGCCACTAAGCCATTAAGGATGGAGACCAATATCAGCATGACCCAAGTCATAGTAAATAGGCCTACAAGAGATGAATTAGATAACCCACCCTTTTTCACTAAAGGTGGTTGACAGGTTGAAACAGTTGGCAACTTTCTGCACCTTGGTAGCCTTCTCTTCTTTGATAATTGCCATAGTTTTGATGTAAAATGTCAACCTACACTTGTTAGCTCCAGCTTCCAAAGAATATCACTATCTAACCTCTGGAGAAGTAACCATCTGTCCAAAAACTTAAAGCTCAACAATTCAACAGTTTAATGATTCCCACAGTCTTGTGTGGATGTAAATCATGGACGCTAAGAACCAAACACACAAAAAAACCTTTAGCTTTCAAGGTGAGATGCCTATATTGCATAATACACCAAAGGCTGCAGTCTGCTGAAACCATTCTCAGCACCATTAAAAAACAGCAACCGTGCTGGTTTGGCCACATTAAGTAAATCGAACCAAATCATCTCACAAAAATTGGCCTTGAAGGATCTCTTTATGACCTTTGTCCACATGACAGACCACAAAAACGATGGACAGAGAATTTTGTCTTCAGCAGCCTCCAATTATCATGTACCAAATAAAACAGAACAACGTACCGAGGCCTTGTGCACGAACTAACAAGAGGAGTAATCCCAAAAGCTCCAACAAGGATTGCAGGGACCATGCCGATTAAAAACAAGTAGAATTTAATTTCTAAAATCTTTCCACAAAACAGTTTTTGAGACAAAAGTAAAGAGCTACACTAAGCCAAAGATGAACAGATATAAAGTCAAGTGATTTTTCAAACAGAAAAATACCATTAATCACTATCAAGAAATAGATAATACCCAAAATGAACAAAAACTATAAGAAATAACAAAGTCAAATTCATTTCCCCTTTTCATTCTGTGTTCTTCCATTGCCTTTGCTGTGCTCCTTAGGACAAAGTCCATCAAAATGATTTGTATGAATCATGTGGGTAAAACAAATCCCTGCTTTACTCCTGATTTAATACGAAACCGGCTACTAACCTAATTTTCTACCTTAACTGCTGCAATGTCAGCAGGGGCACCGGCAGGGAAACCATGGCTCCCCCTGTTAATTTGGGACTATAAAGTAATTATAAGGAAACCAAAGGAAAGAGAGCATATTATGAAAAAAAAAACACAGAAAAAAAGTGTGTTGCCCAATTGTTAGCTGCCTGCCAATATATTTTGACCCTTAATAAAGAAAATATAAGTTCCAATTTGTGATTGAGTGACGCCTTTCGAGTTTTCCCCCAACATTTTTCTATATGATTTGGTTGGAGTAACAAAAAGAATGCAAATTCTTAGCAGTAACGAATGGTAAGTAAATAACAATCCTTGTCAATGGCGAAAGTATAAGAGCCTAACTATTGATAACATTCAAGCAAAGAATCAGCTTTTTATGGTGATCCAAAAAATGTATTTGTTTATTAGTAATTAATGCAGTTATTAGTACACAACAAAGTTTGTATACTTATAGATAACACAAGGAAACAACTTAACAAAGGGCAATTTTTGTAAAAATATTCCGTCAACCTTTGCTTGCATTGCAAGAGTACCCATGAGCTGATATACCCATTTCTTTAGAAAAATGTTAGTCTCTAAGCTTCATGAAATAAATAAAAAAAAATCAACTGAAAATAAGGAGCAACAATAAAAATTAAAATGAACAGAAATTATTACGTATTTGAGGGGGGTTGCCCCCTCCTTGACACTTAGCCCTTCACGCTACAGTTTTTCGGCACTTTTGCTGAGAAGGGGGAAACCCTCTCATATACGTAATAATTTCTGTTCGTTTTAAGTTTTAATGTTGCTACATACTGTCAGTTGAAAAACTCATTCTTTTGTTTAGTTTCTGATCTTTTTTCAAAAAAGACAAATTTTTTGTCTTTTTTCAAAGATAGGTAGGGAGCAACCCGGCTCAATAGTAACCAAAACTCTAAAAAACGGAATTTTGATACATATAGATACATCAAAAGAGTCGTATTTTTATGCTGATTTCAATATATAAATTTCATCACGTTATGTCTTACCGATCAAAAGTTACGCACCTGAGAAAATTTGCCTTATTTTGAAAAAAAGGAGAAACACCCCCAAGAAGTCACAGAACTTGATTGAAAATCACACCATTAAATTCAGCGTATCAGACACCCCTAGCATAGAAGTTTCAAGCTCCTTTCTGCAAAAATGTGGAATTTTGTAATTTTTGCCAGAAGAAAGATCACAGATGCGTGTTTATTTGTTTGTTGTTTTTTTTCCCAGGGGTGATCGTATCGACCCAGTGGTCCTAGAATATCACAGGAGGGCTCAATAGAACGGAAATTAAAAGTTCTAGTGCCCTTTTTAAGTGACCAAAAATTGGAGGGCAGCTAGGCCTCCTCCCACGCTCATTTTTCCCCAAAGTCATCCAATCAAAATTTTGAAGTAGCCATTTTGTTCAGCATGGTCGAAAAATACAATAACTATGTCTTAGAGGATGAATTAATCCCCCACAGTCCCCGGGGGAAGGTCTGCAAGTTATGAACTTTGCCCAATCTTTACATATATTATTGGTTATTGGGAGGTATAATGAAGTTTTTTGGGGGGATGTTTTTTTGATAGATGGGGGTGGGGGTGGGGGGGGTGATACGTGGGAGGATCTTTCCATGGAGGAAGTTTTCATGGGAGAAGGGACATTGCTATGAAGGGGGCACCAGATTTACCAGCATTATTTGAAAAAAAAAATAAGAAATTAAATAAAAAAAAATTCAACTGAAAGTAAGGAGCAACATCAAACTTTAAAACGAACGGAAATTAATGCCTATATGATTGGGTTCGCCCCCTACTCATTACCTCGCTCTATACGCTTAAGTTTTTTTTGTACTTTCATCGGAGCTATTTATTCTAATTTACGACCTTTTGTGATTAAGGGGTCATTCTTAAAGAATTTGAACAAAATTTGAACTTAGAGTAAAGAGCGAGGTATTGACTAGGGGGCGAACCCTATAAATACGTAATAAAAATATACGAATATAGAACTTCGTTACGGAAGTGAATTCGCAAGTTACGTTTTAACAAAATTTCGAGAATGCCATTTAACGAAAAAATTAAAATTAACATGCAAATTTAGCTTTAATTATTCACGTACGGTGAGCCAAAATAAAAGCTGCATTAACTCAAAGACGTTCAGAAATTAAATAAAAAACACGAGTTTTTTTTTAAGTGAAAGCAAGGAGCAACATTAAAACTTAAAACGAACAGAAATTATTCCATATATGAAAGAGGCTGCCCCCTCCGCAACCTCTCACTCTTTACGCTAAAGTTTGACTCTGTCTCCCAACTGTTTTTTAAAACAATAAAAAACTTTAGATTAAAAAGCGAGGGGTTGAGGTGGGGGCAGCCCCTTTCATATACAGAAAATTTTTTGTTTGTTTTAAGTTTTAATGTTGCTCCTTGCTATCAGTTTAAATTTTTTATTTATTTAATTTTTACAGGTTTCACAGCTCCATCATAAGTGATGATATATGGCTGATTCTGGTAATTACCTTGCTTTTTTTTATTCGAGGTACTTATTATGCCTTCTTTCGAACACCTCAAGAGAAGGATATTTCAGGATTACCTCTGCTGAGAGCCAATTCCTTTGGCAATAGATTGCTGCAGCAACAAAGAGAGCAACTGGTCTGATACATGATGTGACTAGTGTCAAAATGGAATTGTCAGGGAGGATGCTTTCACATCTTACGATGACTCTTAGCTCATGGTAGCAGGCAGATCTACATTTACCTATGAGTTTAGCCAACATAAGATTTAACAAGAAATGAACTCTAAGAAGGTATAGTGTGTCTGATTTTGTTATTCACTCTCCTTTGAAAATGAAAACAGGGTAATCTTTCACATTCCTTAGCTTCAAAATTAAGAGCTTTTTTACTTTTGATCTATTGAAACTGACAAGCCACCTATCTGCCCAAAACCTTAATTTTTTTCTAATCACCCTGAAGCTCCTTATGAGGAATTCTGGGGCCTTTGTTTTTTTTTTGCGATGGAGATCTTTGTTGTCATATCATCAGCAAAATGTTCTGCCTATATCTCTTGAACTCTTTCCTTATCATAATTTTAGCCCTGTTCCTCTCTTGAACTGGGACGAGTCCAGATTGACCAATCCCTCTCTATTTATAAACATGCCAGTACAATATTTTACAATTATACTATCTGGTTGCATCTTTCAGATCTTCAGCAATTTTATCCATGGTCTACACTTTACACTTCCTTAATTCATATTTTAATGCTTTCTCCACTTTCTTAACATTCCTCTTATTTTCATTATGATCCATTGCAGAAATAATCCATTTACAAGCCCATATTCCTCTATATTTAACATGTAATATTTTCACTAATATTCCTAGCAGCATTTCCAACTTTCTTCTCCAAGTCAGCATCAGCAACTTCACAAACTATTTTCCTAAAATTGTCCATATTTCCTACCCCTGGGATATGAGTTTCTGAAACACCTAAATTAGTCCAGTTTGGAGCATCTGAACTCATCAGTCAAATTGTTGATACAATAGTTATTTTTAACATTGTATCATTCCAAGTTTTGATTTTTTTTAATCATTGAAATTATTATGGCCTAGGGGAAATACAGTGGTCCCACAACCATTACAGGATGGGAACTAGCACATCTAATATTCTAATCTTGGTTTGCAGACCTATCTTCCTGTTCTTTCAAACTTTTTTTTAACTGTGAAAAAAAACACCCTGAGCCTTGGCTATTCTACTGTTAACACCTTCACTGCTCCCACCATCTTTACTAATAATACTACCAAGGTAAGTGAAGCGGCCCACCTGATCAATCTTTTCATTACCCAACATCACTTTTTCATCTTCACTTATTCCTAGCCTTAGTGAATTAGTCTTCTTAACTTTAGTTTTCAAACCTATTCTAGCACCCTGAACTCGCAAAACCTCTAAAACTTCATTCATTTTGCTCAAACTCTCATCTAGGATGCTTAAGTTTAGTAACTATTGCTGGAGATCTACTGGTGATTGTGTGCTTGATGTTACCAAGAATTTGGTTAGCCCCTACTACTGCAGCTTGAATGTGGCAGTTGAATTTAAGGTCTTCTTCTACAATGATGCCCAAATCTTTTTCTGAGGTAGGGGAGACTAGCCATAACTGGGACACAATATCTTCGTTTAGGTATTGCTTGAGTCTTGATGAAGCTATCTAAATACTTCAAAGACCCACCATTAGCCTAAATATTCTAGTTTCTCAAGAATTTTTTACCAATTTTTAGCACTGTTGCTTTTTTGAAAATAGAAAAAGTCTAGAGTCAGTCATTTTGTACCAGTTATCACAATACCCTCCATAACTGGGACAAAATGATGGGGTAAACTGGGACATAATGTTATTTAAAGGGTAAGTGCATATTTTCTTACTTTTTTACTGAACTTTCAAATATAAATTTATGAAAGTAAGCAATACTCAAAAACTTGATGAAACTACAGGGATTTTCAGTTAGATATTTCTTAAAAGACATGACTGAAAGACTCTTTTGGTGGAACTATGGAAAGAATTCACTCAAATCATCCTGAAAAAAGAATTGCTTGACACCTCTGTTTATTCCTTCAGATGCAACTGACAATCTCAGCTTAAAATTTGCACATCTTCTCTTCTCAAAGATAGCATTAGTAAACTTAAAAACTCTTAACATCTTCTAAACCTTGATGAATACACTACCGCCTAAAAAAAGTATGCATTTCTTACCATTGGGCATTCAGGAATGGCCAAGCATAGAAAATTCTGAAAAAAATTACAAAACAGCTATAAAACCTTATTTTTTCAAACTTGTTGAAAAAAACTTTCAGTCATCTTGATCAAACTTCACTCACATGTGGGCAACTAGAAGGCAGTTTTTCAGTTACATTTTCAGATTTTCTACAGAATATTAAGACATTAAAAAGTTGAATGTCCCAGTTACAGCCAGTCTCCCATACTCTTGGAAATTGGTTGTCTCACACCAGCATTTGATAACATTGAGTATTGCCATCACAGGTTATTTATTCCAAAATGGAGAAACTTGCACTTAACAACATTAAATCCAAGCCTCCATATATTGGCCCATTTACAAAAGCTGTCTAGATCTGACAGTAATGAGACCCGCCCTGCTGTGTGTCAACAGGACTAATAAGTTTCAAGTCATAAGCATACAGGCTAAATTAATTTGTAATATTTTTTGGAGTGTTGTTAATGCAGACATTGAAGAGTATAGGCCCCAAAACAGTTCCTTGAAGCACCCCACTTAAGACCTCTGCTATTTCAGATTATTAAGCTGCCGCCTTCACTAAAAACTCTGACCTACTGCTTTCTTCACTTCAAGAAAGACATTCTCCAGTCGAACACACCCTTTTCAATTACATTTTCCTTCAGTTTCAACTGGAGCCTTTGATAACATACTTTATCAAAGGCTATAGCAAAGTCTAGCAGAACCATGTCCACAGGGACACCTTGTTCAAGGAGTTCAGTTATGTGATTGTATGAGTCAATCTGATTTGTTTTTTACAGATCTACCTGGTTGGAATTCATGTTGTTAATAGGGTAAAATTTCCTTGAGGGACACCATTCCCTTGAGGGACCCTGCAGTGTTGTATCAATTGCAGTTTCGGTTAGGAAAACTTGGGAAAGGTCCACCTTGATGCCATGTAAGCGTGATTTCCCAATTGGGGATATAGTGATGGAGAAAGGAACTTATGATAGAGAGGAAACCTCAAACCCTCTCACGCCACCTGAACTGATCTAGCCTTTTATACCTAGCCTATCTTTGACAGGAAATTTGTCAGGGATCCATTATAAGCTAGGCCTAGTGGTTTTGATTGGTAAAAAAAAACCTGTTCATGTAGAAACCAAAGCACCATCAAATAAAGTCTGAAATATTGACACAAAAGATTAATTGCAAAGCTCATGGAATTTGATTATTTTTAATCAATACATGTTCAACATGTGACATGGAAAGATTCAATTTAAAATTGTTTGGTATGGTTTCCTCACTTTTCATGATTCATTTATTGTGCCAAAAATAAGGAATTAGGTGTCATTATAGGGGTGACAAACACTTCTAAGCCAGTGACTGCTTTATTTCCAAGCTTGTGTTTTTTAAAAAGATTTCTTCCCAATTGTATGCCTATCTCTACCCTTTCCTTATAACTTGGGATCAGAAGATTGCTCAAATGATAGATTTTAAAAGAAATTTGGGTTTTAAGTTTTTTTCATTATTTGTTTTAGTTTTTGGAAATATGATTCTTCACATATCAGCAGAATTTAAGGTCAATTCAAGAATTTTGTATTTATACTTAAGAATAAAGTGCTCAAATCTTTAGAACCTTATAAATCAAAATTCAGCACAGAAATATAATGCCCTAGAGCCTCATTTGAGCACCTCTGCCTCTCAAGGTTTCACTTTTATAGATCATCAAAAGATAGGGCCTAAAAGAAAGGATATACATAGGTACATCAAAATACCCATCTAGGGGAATCATCAATGCTCTGGATATAATTCATGTGTTTTATTCACCTTTCTCAAATACTTTCTAAGATATCCCAAAATCTCACTACTTCAATAGTAGAGCCTAATCTTGGAAAAAAATCTTAAATATGGGGTATTAAAGTTGGAACAAAGTAGGCCAAATCATAAAAACACTAAAGCTTGGATGGATGTGATCTAACACAATTGTTGTAAAGTAGAATAATTAGGCTAGCCTATACTGTAAAGGCACCAATGATTATACAGTTTTTGTAAAAAAAAAAAACTTTTTTTTACTCTGGAAGGCTTAATTTAAAGACTTTTGGTTTGAAAAGGATTTCAGTA
>NW_028297431.1:4236041-4272512 GCF_049724085.1 Artemia sp. Qi Xiang Cuo
TCTATTTCGACAACAATCAACAATCCTTTTTAAATAACGAGGCTGAAAAGAAGCATAGTGGACAGATCACTCTTTACTAAATCAACACTATTAATTTTGATATGAAAATCCAAAGTTTTTTAATATTTCCACTGTTAATTTAATATTTTCCCATAATAAATTATTTATAAATTTTTTTTATTTTAAAAAAATGTATTTTCTTATAATTTAAATTTTAATAGAATTTTTTTTTTTTTTTTAAGCAAAATTTTTTAAAACATAAAAAAAATACCTTAAAGTAATTTATCTGGATATTACTATGATATACAGGGAAGGGGACTACCAGCCAAAAAGAATGTAAATACTTCGGTGCCTTGAACACTGCAGCCTCCGCGCCTAATGATGTACACAAGTATCCCTAAAACTTCTGAGCGGGATACCAAGGTCATACACTTGTGGTCCGTGGAAGGTTAAAAATATGCACCTACTCAGAAGTCACAAGTCGCAAGCAGTAGCCTAGTGGTAGTTACAGTTAGTAGTAGTCGAAAGTAGTCAGTAGAACTTCTAACTAGCAGTAGCAGTTGCAAGTAGTTGCACTCACAATTAGCAGTAGTATTTGCAGCTAGTAGTAGTAGCCAATACAAAGATAGCAGTAGTATGAATGTGTAGCAACAGTAGCAGCACCATTCTTTAGTAGTACTCTGCATAGTGTTATTTGGTTAGTTCAAAATCCCACTCAACATGCCCTGAAATTTTCATCTTAATACCCTTAACCGTTCCTGAAATATTGCTGAAACGACACTTTGGCTACCCCAGGGGCTAATGTTATCTCCAAAGGCAAATTTTTTTTATTTTTCTAATCTTATAAAAAAATTAGTTACCTCTAATTTTTTTTTTATTTGTCTTTTGGTGGGGGTGGGGGTAACTAAAAATGGAATGGAAAGTAGCTGATTACCTTCTGATCCCTTTCGAATTTTAAATCGGACACTAGAATTTTTAATTTCTGATCGAAAGAGCCTCTCGGAAGTTTCTACGACCACCATTTCCATTTAAAGTAAAGTAACTGGAAAAAATCAAGGATAAATAAATAATTAATATATTGAAGGCTAATGGTTCTTTTGTCATATAGCCACAACACTCGGGAACTTGCATCGTGAACATGAGCAATAACCAGTTTTCACAGTGTTTATACCAGACAATTAGCGGTACTTTTCCATTATATGGGACTTTATAGGGAAACCAGTAACAAAAACCCCCTTTTTGACGGGTAAATTCAAGACATCGCTATACAGTAATGCAATGCTTAGCGTGGTTTTCAATGTGTTTACGATATTTAGACTGTTGTTTTTTGAGGTTTATGGGGGAGAAAAGGTACCTAGGTTAGGTTACGTATTTAATATATGCTATGCTTTACCCCCCCTAATTTGCAAATAACACTTAGCCCAAATTTGCTTATAAACTATTATATATTCACCCTATTTTATTTCATTAGCAATAACAAAACTTCACTTTTTAGAAAGGCCCATATAATTGGAAAGTACCCAATTAGCTTCGGCTTGGTGGGACTACATTGTAGCTATATTTTAAATAAATATTTAATTGGTATTTTGGTTAGGTTAGTTTAGGTTACGTATTTAATATTATGCGCTCTGGGCGGCCCCCTTCCATAATTATTTGTTGTAGTTTCCATAATTTGGTTAGTAAACTACAGCTAGTATTGAAGATTTTAGAACATAGGGTATTCTTCTAACAAGAACTTGCAATAGCCCGTCTGTAAAAGAACTAATTGTTGTGCCAAAATTCGTTTTATCCGCTTTATTCCTTAGTGGAGGGGTGTTAATATCCCCTTCTTTTCTCTTTTGATTTAATAAGTTTACAGATTGTTTAAAATAGAAATTTCTTTTTTTTCTAATTATATCAATGTAATATATTTCTTTTTCTTTTATGGCGAACTTTTCTCTCCATACGCATAAAATGTTGTAACAATGTTAAAATGTTATATACCATGCTGATTTTTCCCCTAACTTCGGAATATACCAACTAGCCACAACAAATATTTTCTTTTCCTGTTTACCCCCATTCTCACCGAAAAATTACATTGGCTTTTACATGTACCCCTGAATAATACAATCTTCCTTTGCTATCTATTATACAAGCACTTGTAATGATCGACCAAAAATAAGTTGAAGCAAGTTTTCTTCATAAAACTTCAATTGGCTGTGATAATAAAAGGAATCCCATGACAACCTTGTCATTTATATATAGTTTTGATAAGTAACCCAAGAATATCGGGAAAGTCAATTAAAGTCATAGTTTAGGTAAAATGAGGGTATGAAAAATCAAGCAATAGGTTATAAAATTGTAAATAAACAAAGCCGAAGGATTCTAAGCAGGGCTGCCTTCTTTTGGTTTGCTAGTAATAGGAGCTGACGTCTGAATGATTCCAAATCTGCTAGCCAATAATCTATATTGTGTATAATCTTTGTCAAAAAATGTATTTTATTTAAATATTTTTTTTTGTTTCTTACAAAGACACTAGACACAGAATTTAATTTCGAATTAACCCTTAAACATCTCTATTTTGCTTTAGTGCCCGATTAGTGAGAGAAAAAAAAAGAATAAAAAAGAAGACACATCGCTGGTTCCCATGGGAAAAATTTCAAAGTGGGGGATGGTAATGCTCCTAAAGGGTGGGTCTCGACTCGGGTGACTCCAGTGTTGTAGCTTTTATTTCAATTCGACACCATTTTTATTGGGTTTCAGGCTATTTTCTGAAATTCCCGTAAATTCGTTTTTGCAATAAACTCTTACCACTAAGATTAATCAAAATCATGGAAACCGTTCCTGAATTTTGCTTCAGACGGCGATAATCTTGTCACATAGTACGGAGCTTTTTTTTCAAAACGTGTTATTCAACTCATTTCTGTTACTACTGGGCTCTGACTACGTTCTTTACTAGTTTGCATGAAGATTCCACAACCATAATTAGACCAATTTATCCATAGCTACATAAATTTACCCTATAGTTATATTATACGCCATTGAAGTAATGTTTTAGCATAAAGCCAAATTAGAAGGGGGGGGGGGTTCAAGACGTGAAAGCTCGTTCAGGACGTTATAAGACTTTCTGACCTATGCTATAAAAATTTTCGTACATTTTTTGTTGGCTTTCTTCTATTTATCTTCTTTTGCTATACTTTTTGTCTAAATTTGTCTCATCTTGATTTTCTGTGTTTCTATGATAATGGGTTTTGATATATCAAGCATTATCAAGGCTATGTCTAAGCTTTTAAACATAAATGATGCCGTGTAAATAGTTAATGCGTAGGCACTGTAACAAAGAAAAGTTGGTTGTATCTTAGTACTGTCTAAGTCTTAGAGATATAAAGGACTAGAGTTCTACTTCATTCGTTTTCATTACTGCAAAAATAAGAGAGAATACCTGTTTAGAACTCTAAGTGGCAGTGTTTTGTATTTATGTTGTTGACCATAAACTGACACAGTATAGCAGAAATGAATGAGCAATCAAGTATTTTAATCTTCTTATGTTTTCCTGAAACAGCGCCAGTGCTTCAATTTACCGTAGTGGTTGCCTACATTCCTAAGAATTTCGTACACTTAATGATTTAATTTGAGGCTTTTTCAATAGTTTAGGTCTTTCCTGGCCCTTTTCCATCGATTATTTGTTGTGGTATTTGTACTTTTCTTTTCCAATGGCCAGTTGAATTAGTTCAAGACATACTAGTCCTTGAATGTGCTTTTCATGCTCAAAAGTTAAATTCGTAAGTCCATATCAGGGGTTTCCAAACATTTTCTAGGGCTGTAGACTTTTGAATTTTACACCACGATACTTCACGGTCTTTTGATGTCTACAAGATTTAAGCAGAAAAGACTTTAAATAATAGAAGATTATTGTTAATAATTTTTTCTCAAATCAATCCCTTGTTCTGTCTCGTACCCCTGACATTCGTTTTTGGATCCCCAAGGTGCATATACCCCTCGTTTGGAATACCTAATAGCATTAATAGATTGTGAGAAAAAGATTGTGAGAAAAAAAGCCAAATACAGAACCCTGTGGTACTCCACATCTCACATTCATATAATCAGAATGAACACTTCCAATTGTGGATGATAGTTTTACGTTTCAAAAATTATAGCTAATGCAGTAAAACTTTCATATTTGGATTCAGCATCCCAACAATAACATAAACTAGCTTAAAAAACCATGTCCAATTAACCTGTGTATTTATATTTGTTTTTAGATTAATTGTTAATTTTCTTTATAATTATTTTGTTTAAACTTTCCTCTTTCACATTCTGGTTTCTAGTTCTTTATTTTTTAAATTTTTTATAAATTATTTGCTTAAAAAAGTTTTCTTTTTTCTGAAAAAAAACTCAATTTTTTGTTACTTTCTCCCATTAAGTTTGTAACGGTTGCTCTTTTTTTTTTATAAATAAGTAAAATTTTATTCTATGAGAGAGAATCTATCTTTAATGTTTGAATATATAAAACTGACATTCATGTTATAATTTTCGCCTCCACAATGAGAGGGATCTGTTGGTCCCTTAGCACCCGCATTGTATGCTTAATATAGTTTCAATCCTCCAAGTGAAGGGATGTCAGAGGCTAAATTTATTCTTTATATTCATTTTAATTTCCACTCACGTAACTTTAGAAATTTTGTTAACAAAAATTATCCTTTTAAAGCCTCAGGTTTTTTACCCCCCCCCCCCCACAATAAAAAAATTGTTTACTTCTGCTCTAATAGCTGCTACACAGATAAGCGAAATTATATTATTGTTAGTATTATTGGATAAACCACTACTATATAAACGAATATTTCTTTGATAGAATCCATATATTTTTAGTGTATTGTAGTTACAAGCTAATTTCAAACTTTTGCTCGGTAACACTTTGACCTTGTGTGAGCCAAAATCTTTTGTTTTTTAGGACAAATGCAAGAAGTCGTTATACTGCTTTAGGAGAATCTATTTTGTTATTTAAAAAGGAAACGTAGAACATAAATTTCAGTTTGAATGAGCCCTCTCCCGACAAAATACAGCCACTGATCCAATTCGTTGATGATATTTTATTGAACTCCTTGTGGTTTTGATCACAGGAGAGCAAAGTTTAGAAGAATATCAAAAATCCATGAGAGCTAGGCACTTAGTTCTCTCATGAGCTTCAGCATTTGTTTTTGTCGCCGAGGTTGTGGGGTATCTGCTTTTGAAGCTAGTAGTTTTTTAATGTTTAATTGCCAAGAGTAAAGTATCATATCAAGTGGTTGATGGCACTTTACATGTAAAAATAAAATGAGTAATTATATTTCTTATGCATAAATTTTGAATTTGGTTTTTGGGTGATGGTTTGATATAAAGCTGTTAAAAGAGAAGCCAAAGTTGGGTCGGCAGCATTACCTCACTTCACCCGATTAGAAAATGTTTCCGTGGTGGTGAATATTTGGTTTGCTTCTTTTTCGGATAAAAGTTACCACGTTTCTTCTGCTGGCTGGTTAAATTATAAATATAAAATACATTTTAGCTTCCTTTAAATGCGCTAGTAAAAATTCACAACTGGTGTTATTTTTTTAGATAGGGATTCAAAGGAATCTTCTTTTTTTATAAGAATCTTCATGAATCTCGAAAAATTTATCTTTCAGTAGATATATCAGCTGGAACCCACGTAGTAACGATGCTCGTTCATATATTGCATAATATTTCTCGATTATTAGTATCGCTATTCTGGCAATTAACTAATTTAATTTCCTCTTATGTAGATGGCTACAACGGCTTCAGGAGGAGCTTTAAATATAGTCGTTCAATCTCCGAGTCAAATCCACCACATCTCTGCTAGTGGTGCTCTTGTGGAGCCTGTTCCTCAGGTGGAAAGACCAGTTGTTGCACCCACACCACCGATGAGAATTAAGTGGCCTAAAAGGCCGCTTGAGTCATCTCCTCAAGGAGCATTGCCCAAGAAAATAAAGATCGATGCCTGTGAGTGTCTCAAAATTTCTATTGGATACATTTTGTGAAAACATAATATGTGGGTTGGGGTTGGGGGTAGCTGCCATCTGATTACTTTTACTCGTAAAAACGGCACTAGAAATTCTGATTATCTATCCAATGAGTCCCCTTCAAAGCATATAGGACCATCCTTTTTACAAAAAACCTTACATACACCCAGGGAATAACTTACAAACCGTGCTCGGAGAGTTGTGGGGGGTGTCGTCCTCACAGACTAATTTCCACGCCATTCGGCTAAAATTAACAAAATTAAAATCTACCACTTTGTAGTGTTGGTGTTGGGGGAAATAATGGTCATAGGGGCGGCGGGATGGGGGGGTCGGATGGAGTGCAAATAAAATTGTTCTATTAAAAATGTCACTATAACTTTAAATTTAAAATCAAAAGAGCACCATCTGAACTTTATAAAACCGCCCATTCTTAAAAAAAAAACTTCTTTTTTTACACAGGCCAAAAATAAAAACCCTATTCCCAAGGGGCTGGGGGGTTGTGCCAACCCTATAGGCATTGTTATATGTTGTTTGAACTATTGATCGCCATCGAAAAATTTCATTTAGATTTGTTTTGTGAAAAGAGGGGTAGTCAAGGAAGGGGGCTAGTTAGCCTCCATCACTTTTGACTCATAAAAGGGAACTAAAACTTCCAATTTGTAATCAAATGAGCCTCCTTTCCATAAAATCCTTAAATGCCCACGGGGCATAACTCCAAACCTTGCCCCAGGGCTCTGGGGATTTGTTTCAACCCCGAAAGCCTTGTTATGATATTTGGACTATTTTGAATAAAATGGATATCTCATAATTTCTGTCAGATGCATCTCGGGAAAAAAAGGGATGGGGATGGTATTTACTGTCCAATCACTTTGACTCTTAAAAAGGGCACTAGAACTTCTGATTACCAATCTAATGAGCCCCTCTGAAGCCTATATGACTAATTTTTTTTTTAAACCTTCCTTTCCCCAAGGGTATAACTTACAACCCTTGCTCTGAGGGCTCTTGGGGGGTGGGTGTCATCCTCGAAGACATTATTTATGGACTTTTAAACTATGTTGAACAAAATTGCTATCTTAAAATTTTGACTGGAAGTGTTTGGGAAAATGTTGGACGTGGGAGGGGGTTGATTGTCCTCTAATCACTTTCAAAAAGGGTGCTAGCCCCTTCAATTTTAAATTAAAGGAGCCCTTTTCAAAGTTTCTACGACACCTCCTTCAGTACAAAGCACCCTGGTCGATAACCAAAAAATAGATAAACATGGCAATACATTGGGCCAACATTGTTCTTTACTTAGGCAGCGCTATTGTGCTGCCTAAGATATCTTGCTATCTAATTTTTATGTAACAAAATCTGCAATAAAAGCTAATGCTAATATTTCCAGATTTGCTTGCTGTTCCGAGGTCAAAAGCTCTGACTAGTCACCAGGGAATCACTCATCTGCCCCACTAGCCACATTTTTCTCAAAAAATTCTCTTTAATTATCTCATGTTTAAATTTTATGTGAAAGGTACCTATATTGCACCTTATTTTGAACCAGAGTCATGCAAGAACTTTTAATCTGTATGACTGGAAGACCAATTTGGGCGTGTGACATGCTGACATCCCCTGTCCTTCCTGTTGCCCACTTCTCAGCAGAATGGTGAGGGATGTTGCATCTTACTTGAAATCCTACGTTGTTAGAATTTTCTCTTGGTATTACTATAGAATAAAAGTGGGGGAGAGGTTTTACAAAGTTATTCTGTCCTCTAATCTCTAAATTTTCAAACACAAAGATAGGATTGCTGCGTTATGTTTAAACCAGAATAATGCGAAGTTTTGACCTGGCACAAAGAAAAATCGAAGTAGGATTATGCCCCTCCAGCAATGCTTTTGATCCAGAATCCAACAGGAATTTTGAAATCAGCATGATCAAATACTAAAAAAAAGCTGTGCTTTTGCTGTGCAAATGTGTGCAAATGCTAAAAAAGCTGTGCTTTGCCCCCTTCTCGCTCCATTTTTTTTTATTTCTATGTTTTATTTGTTTGAATGCTATGCAATTTCAGTTTTGTTTCCTTTTTATTTCATATGTTGTATTTTTTTGTGTGTTTCCTTTTCTTTTGTTTATTCCTCAATAATATTATTGTAATTTTTGTAAAAAGTATTGTAGTGCATTTTAATATGTGCCCCGCATATTTTTTTATGAAGGTTTGGAAGTTTTTTAGCATGATTAAAATCCTGATAATCCACACGCAGTTATTGTAAGTCTTTTTATCTCCCCTATACACAAGGAATACTTAATTCATTAAGAAACTCAGAGTGTTTGATATTACTCGAAAATGGGCGAATTATTGACGAGACTCTGAAAGTATAGAGAATGCTTTAATAATATTCATTGAAATCGCTTCTGTATTTAAGTAATTTTGGCGTTTATTAGAGACGTTTCCCTTTCTTGTTTTATGTGTTGTATTTGGTTTGAATATTGCGAAATCCCGTTTTTTTCTCTCTTTTTATTTCATATATTGCATTTTTATTTATTTTTTTTTAATTTTTATTGTGTAGGCTAAACGTTCATTTGTTTCTATTCATGCACTTCTAAATCTGTTTGAGAGCTCTGTTTGAGTGTGTTTGAGAGCTGTGTGACCATGCTGGTATTGTTCTGACAAGCTTTTATTGTAATTATTCTTCTAGAAAATAGCATTAGTAATGATTTTAAAAGGTTTTCATGAATACTAGTCATTTCATTAAGTCATTGATTCACAAAATAAAGAAAATAGTAGGTTGCAAGTTGTTTTGAAACAATGAGTCTAATAATTTGAATTGGACGCTCAATACCACTAGCTGGGAAAAGTTTCTATCAGTGACAGGGACCACAGTAAAGAGAATATACAGTAGTGACAAAGGTTATACTCTCCATTAAACATATGTGACACAGATCTAATACCATACAAGATTTATACTCCGCCTTCGCGCATGCGCGAATCCTCTGTATACATCATGATGAGCTTATGGAAATTGAACTAGGCTGTAACGACACGGCTCAGAGTCTACGCAAGGTATGAAATATGTGTCATGTTTGGAAAAAGAAGTCGCTAGCGTATATTCCCTCCACTATGGCCTGGAGTTAACTGAAGTCTAGCCAGATCTTGTCTTCTCGCGAATATCAGCCTGGCAGCTTTCCGCTAGTCCTGAATTTTAGATGGAAAGCTAATCCAGCTGGAGAATATGCCTCAAGTGTAACTGTCTAAATTGTTTTTGCCTTCTTTTTTTCATTCATATTTATTCGATAATGTTATTTTTGTTGTTACTGTACATCACAGTTTATATAATTAGCAGTATGATCATTCTCTATCTCACCCATTATAAAAAACCCGGACCGGGGTGCGAGTGCTCCGGAGAACGTTTTGGCAGATATAAACATAAGCGAAGTCAGATCATTTCACAGGTAGACATAGTCAGATTTCTCTTGGACGCGAAACTTGGCTTCAACGTTGGAACACTAATTTTGAAGAAACTAATTTTAAATTAATTTATTCCAATACATACATGAAAACCGGTAGTTAGTAGTGTAATGTTATTATTAGATGTTTTTAGGAATTAAAAATAGGTTTCGAAGTCTCAAGTTGGTTTCAAAGGCATTTTGAGAAAGTTTCTTCCAAAATACGTGTTCCAGGGTAATTGGACCGCTGATGGCAGATCAAATGAGAGGAGCTGTTTGTACGCGCATATATAAATATATATATATATATATATATATATATATATATATATATATATATATATATATATATATATATATATATATATATATATATATATATATATATATATATATATATATATATATATATATATATATATATATATATATATATATATATATATATATATATATATATATATATGTAAAGATTGTTGCTAGGCTTACGCAAGTTAGGTATAAGTGTATTTATTGTATTTAGTGTTTTATTACGTTAAGGGTATATTTTTGGTATTTAGTGCATGTTCAAATTCAAGGGTATAGTTGGGTATGTGTTGTTTTATGTACTTGTTTCTGCCTTCTTTTCTATTCAAGGTAGTGGATCATATGACAAAAAACCCGCCGGCCAATGAGAGGCTACTTTGGGGGGTCATGGAACCAGAATTGTATGCTTGGGACTTGGAAGATAAGAAGGGGGAAAAGACAACTTGTGGACAGTTCAGCTTTGAGAACCAACAGTGACGACTGGTTAGAGGAACACCGCTGGGAGAGTTCGAGCAACCTCCATCTTTCTATAATATACGGTGCGCTGGGAGAGTTTAACAATAACCTCCACATCACTGCCGTCGGAGAGTTCCAGTAACCTCCACTAGCCAACCTAGACGACGAGCTTGGAAAGTGTAGCAGCCACTTCCAAATCAACGGTGCCAGCCGGTGCACGTTGACTATAGCTCGAATTCTCTACGGCTTCAAGAGGACTGTTCACAAGTGTACTCTAGTATTGTATTTTGTCTATTCGGTTATTAAAGTAGTTTTAGCAACCTCTTGAGTAGATACGAATCTTACCTACCGCGCTATTCAAGGTCTTGTCCTCGTGGAGGCTTGATCACCCCCCACTGGGTACCAATAAGACGGTATTTTTTTAGAGACATATACCATACTTCACAATGGTGGCAGCTACTCACGTTGTTGTTGACTACTTCTTAGAAACTCCTTTCTAATAATTCGTTAAGCTGTCTTTATTTCCTAGCCTTAAATTTAAAACCATGCCGGCCGACTTAGAGGCCCATGTTAAAGACCTCAAAGCTAGGCTAGCAGATGCATAGACTTGTCTGACCTCGCAGAGAGTTAGTTCTGATATTTACCAACCAACTCCTACTATGCCTTTTAATTATTATATGGAACAATGTCTACCAAATTCTGAACTTTCACATCCCGGCGATATTCATTCCTGTATCTTAACTCTAAAACAAATACAAAAGACTCAGTCCAAGGGGGACGCCTCAATGGTGTCTCAGGCTATCTGTTACACTAGGGGGGAGATTCAGAGATTTCTGTATAATGTTGATCCGGACAGTATCAAAAATCTTTCAGACCTCGAAAGAACCCTTAAAATAGCCTTTTGCCCAGAAAAAAGTGTAGGACAAAAACAACAATAATTAGTTAGAGAAAAACAGAAAGAGATCGATTTAGTCTCTCAATTTTATTCTATAATTGTTGGTAAGGAAAAGTATTTTTGCAAGTCAGCCGCCCAAAACGACGCCAGTAGTCTCATATCAAACATTTTTAAAAGTGGCTTAAAAACTAATATCGCGCGCCGAGTAATGGAACAAGCATCACCAGATTGCGATAATGATGAACTACTAGAACTAGATAGGAAATTTTAAACAATAGCTTCAACATTTTGTAGTCCTAGTGAAGTATTAACTGAAGCAGTCAGCAGTAAAAACATCAACCATGACATGTAACACAGCCGAACTCCCTCAAGATCAAGATCATCTAGAAGTAATTATTTCAGGAACAAGTTTATTAGTATAAACAATGCTCGCATAAAATGTTGGAATTGCAGGGGTCCACATAGACAATCTGAATGTAAGGAACCTACAACGTGTATCCGCTGTGGTGAAATAGGGCACAAATCAAAATTTTGCTTAGCCCCAGCGCCTATAAATCTACCACAAGGAAACCAAAAAAAACTAAATAATTCGACTTTACCGGAGGCCGAGTCGAACCTTATGCGAAGTCCTCTAATAAATAATATTTCTTCTGTGAACCGTTCTGATTCAAAAGTTTGTTATTTGAGTATACCAGAATCAACCAACTGTGTCTCATTTCCATTTATGTATGATGTAAAATTGTGCGAATCTATTAAAATTTTAGCATTTATTGACACCGGTTGTCAAAGGTCACTATTATCGGAAAATTTATTCTACAGCCTTCCGGGGCAAATACAAAAGAAAATTAAAACGTCATTCTCAGCTGTAAAATCCTTGAGTGGAAATATTTCGTATGTTTTGGGGAAAATCAAAATTCTTGTTGCTATATCTGACGGAATGAAACAAAGAAAAATTCATTGGGAATTTCTTGTTATTAGTGAACTTAAGTTTCCTCTAATAGTAGGCTATGATGTCTTAAATTGCTTAGACATGTCTATTGATACCCGTTAAAACCAAATCAGTTTAGGCTCCAATAACCTATATCAAGAACACTTTTGCGCATTTTTTGCCGAAAACACCGGCAACACTTGTACAGGAAATGTATATTTAGCTAAACAGATAACCATTTCACCAAACTCTTTCAGAATAATCAAGGTGAAACCGCAATCTAGCAACCAAAGTCCTGTAGCTCATGGGGATTGTCTGATGTTCACGCCTTCACCAGCGTGGCAAATCTGTATTTCAGGGTCAATCAGTGAAGTGTCTCATTCCTCATTTCCCTTAGTATTTTTTAACCCCACGCAAGATAAATTAACATTATTAAGAGGTAAATTAATGGGACATTTTGAGCTTCTCCCAAACGACTTAGCCTCAAGCTCTGGGTTAATTGCAGCCTGTGCTGAAAATGAATTTTTTCAAAGCAATGAAACTCAGGTAGATTTAAAAACTGAATGGGCTAATGATGAATTTTTAAAACATATCAATACCGGAGAAATAGCCGGTAAAAAATGTGAGAAATTTAAGACTTTCATTTTTAAATTTAAAGATGTATTCGCTGGCACTGCTTATGATATTGAGGGTAATGAATTAGATGGGTTTTTCGTTTCAATTGATGAAATAGTTCCAATTAAAAGCAAAAAACAATTACCATTACCATTTTTAATGCAAGAAATAAAAATGAAACACGTCAAGGAAATGCTTTAAGCTAAAATTATCAAAGTGGGTCGATCATCATTCAACTCACCTGTTTTTATCAAAGACAAACCTAATAAAGAGAGCAAAATCTTACCCAAACATCTTTGGAATGAGGAAAACAGTAGGTTCTTAATTGATCTTAGAGAAGTCAATAAAGGTATTAAAGATAGTCAATGGGAAATTCGCAGAATTGAAGAAGTTATAACTAATATGGCAGGAAAAAAACAATTTTCCACATTAAACATCAAACACTCCTTTTATGCGTGCAATTGATCTGAAGAAAGTCGCCACTTATTTTATTTCTATGTTAAATTTATGCCATACAAATTTTTGAAAGAACCAATGGGAGCTAAAAGCAGTCCTCGACAATTTTTAGAATTTTTGGGAATAATTTTTCGGGACGTCCCTAGTAAAACAAATGACTAAATAAATTTCTCTGATTTTCTGAGTTGGTACGTAAATGACCTAACAATACATACGGAAAGCGAAAATTTTGAAGATCATTTGAAACATTTACAAATTGTTTTTGAAAGGAAACGTGAATTCAACCTTAAACTCAATTTATCAAAATGCTGTTTTTTTGCAAATTCGGTCAATCTGTTAGGATTCAAAGTCTCACCCGAAGGGATCTCTCCCCAGGAATCAAAGGTTAAAGCAATTACGGCGATGACACCGCCTAAGGACGTTTCGGACGTTCGTAGTTTCCTAGGCATGACTTCATTTCTACGAAGTTTTTACCTTAACTACGCAGAAATTTCATATCCTTTGGTTCGCCTAACTCGCAAAAATGTCACATTTGTTTTTGGACCCACCGAAATGGAGGCTTATGAAAAACTAAAATCCGAACTTACTAATCCACACACAATTCTACTCCGTTTTCCATCGAAATCGGAGGATTTTCATTTGTTCACAGATGCTAGCATGAAAGCAATTAGCGCTCTACTTTGTGTAAAATGCAAAACCACAGATCGCTTTCAAATAGTTGCAAGCTATTCTAAAATTCTCAGCGGACCCGCGTCTAGATATGACAATCATAATAGAGAATTATTCGCACTTTATTCCGGGATTAAACATTTTCAAAAAACCTTTCTATGGTCCGCTCATACACATTGCTATACAGATTGCAGGGCCCTATCTTATTTAAAGAGAGCTAAAGACGTAAATAGCAAGTTATACCGAATTGCTGTTTTAATAGACAGTGAGCAATTTACCTTTCATCACATTCCTGGGGTTAAAAATCCAAGCGACTATTTGAGCCACCCTAGTTCTGAATTTGTTCAAAAATACAGAAAAGTTAATCTTGATGAATTGGAACAGGAATTTGAGTGCCTTCAAGGTCAATATGCTGATTTTATTGGACTAGGAGAAAAGGAACTCAGACAGGCTCAAAAGCGCGATAAAGAAATAAAAGCAGCGTACAAATTTTTGGAAACTGTACCCGGAAAACGATTTGATTTTGTAAAGATTGTTGCTAGGCTTACGCAAGTTAGGTATAAGTGTATTTCTTGTATTTAGTGTTTTATTACGTTAAGGGTATATTTTTGGTATTTAGTGCATGTTCCAATTCAAGGGTATAGTTAGGTATGTGTTGTTTTATGTACTTGTTTCTGCTTTCTTTTCTATTCAAGGTAGTGGATCACATGACCAAAAACCTGCCAGCCAATGAGAGGCTACTTTGGGGGTCATGGAACCAGAACTGTATGCTTGGGCCTTGGAAGATAAGAAGGGGGAAAAGACAACTTGTGGACAGTTCAGCTTTGAGAACCAACAGTGACAACTGGTTAGAGGAACACCGCTGGGAGAGTTCGAGCAACCTCCATCTTTCTATAATATACGGTGCGCTGGGAGAGTTTAACAATAACCTCCACATCACTGCCGTCGGAGAGTTCCAGTAACCTCCACTAGCCAACCTAGACGGCGAGCTTGGAAAGTGTAGCAGCCACTTCCAAATCAACGGTGCCAGCCGGTGCACGTTGACTATAGCTCGAATTCTCTACGTCTTCAAGAGGACTGTTCACAAGTGTACTCTAGTATTGTATTTTCTTTATTCGTTTATTAAAGTAGTTTTAGCAACCTCTTGAGTAGATACGAATCCTGCCTACCACGCTACCCAAGGTCTTGTCCTCGTGGAGGCTTGATCACCCCCCACTGGGGACCAATAAGACGGTATCTCTTTAGAGAAATATACCATACTTCACACATATATATATATATATATATATATATATATATATATATATATATATATATATATATATATATATATATATATATATATATATATATATATATATATATATATATATATATATATATATATATATATATATATATATATATATATATATATATATATATATATATATATATATATATATATATATATATATATATATATATACTACGAAAACTTTACGAAAAAGAAAGTTTTTTTAAAAGAAAAGTAAAGGCCATATTAAACTTAAGATCAGTAGAAATAGAAGCCTGCAATAATTCAAACTCAAAACGACCAGAAATTATTATTAAAGAATGAAAAAGGAAAGGAGAATAATTGGTATGGCGGTAACACTGCATATAAATTTATATGAATATATATATAGTGGGCTGTAATAATGCAAAAGTTAAATATATAATTGGCTTAAGAAGGCGAATAAAGACAAGGAATAAATTTACGACGATAATCAAGTAAAAAATAAGTTTTATTTGAACTATGCCATAAAGCAATGACAATTGATTATGATGTTTGGTGCTTCGCTTTGATATTTCAGTTTTAAAAGTTTTAGTTTTAAAAGGTCTAAAAAGTTTTAGTTTTAAAAAGTTTTAAAAGTTTCAGTTTTAAAAGGTCTGCCCATTTCATACGAAAACATTGATTGAAAACAAAACTAGTTTTACCTAGGCTCTCCGCCAAAACAAGTAACTAGATTTTTCAAATATCACAGGAAGTACAATCTGAGAAAATAAATATCACGTGAAAAAAAAATGATAAACTGTCCAGTGGCGGATCCAGAGGGGGGGGGCGAGGGTTACCCCCCTAAAGTAGTCTAAAGTAGTGTAATTTACCTAATTAACGCAAGTTTGCATTAATTAAACTGGCTCATAACGTAAGTTTATCGAATCATCCTACTTTGCGTCCCCCTAAAAAAATCCTGGATCCGCCCCTGAAACCATCACACCTACTCCACCAGTTATTAGAAGAAGAAAAAATTCCTTATTTTCACAAATTTCATCAACCCCCCGCCCCCAATTTTATAAAATCCTACATAGTCAGATCAGTTGAGTTCACGTAAATAAAAGATTAATTAATAATTTGTATATAAATTAATTCATACCTGTGAGATGGGACACTTGCAAACCACTTGGCTGGCTCACGCAAGTTTTTTTCTGCTTTCGCAATTACGAATAATGCACTTGGTAACCATTTCTCTGTGATTGACGATAATAGACTAATCCGCTAAGGCAGAAATAAGTGGGAGGAGCTTTTTGTTCGCACCGAGACCGAAGACCAGAAATGATCTGCGATAAGCTTACTGTCTATAAACTGTGCTGTACATCCACATTCTTTTAAATTTAATCAAAGCCAGGCACGATTATTACTTATGGCATTAGTTTGCTCTGGTTAAGAATGTTAATTTTGTTGCCAAAGACAATTTGGTATGGTTAAAACATAGTTTTGCAGTGCCAAATCATGTGACACTCTTGAATGGACTGTTGGAACATACTCTTTTCAAACTCCTGTTGTAATCTACCCTCATATGAGCATCCCATCTTCATTGGTAGACCAACCCTTCATGGTCTTTGTCTTGATGGAATCTTCACCTTTTTCTTCACTGGTGGCTCCCAAATTTTCTTGAAAGCAGTTTAAGCGGCGATGTAAATAGTGTAACTTTATTAGTCATGTTAGAAGCAAGATTTTTGAAACCTATAAGCATCTCCTTTACCAGCGTACCATGGTTTTCAGCTTTGATGCTACTCAAAGAATTGTTTATGACTAGACAAATGATATCCATGCATTTTGCTCAGCCTCATTCATGGAATCTAGAAAGACAGGATCTTTCATAAGTATTCTCATTTGTGGGCCATCTAAAACTACAGCTTTAATCTTGTCTGTGGTTACGTGAGGTATCTTTCTTCCTATATATGCAAAGCATGATCCTTTCATATCTAGAGCCTTTACAAACTGCTTCTTTATTTCCAGCGTAAAATCCAGTGTGGGGAGGATGATTTTTCTCTCTTGCAACTAAAGTCTCATTAGTTTTATTTTTGTTCCCGAGAACCATATTTTCTCCCTAAAGCCATTTTTTTTTCTTTTTTTTTTTGTTGTCCCCAAAAAATAACAAACAAGGAATTTCGTGTAGCCACTTTGCTGTCCAAGAAGGAAGCGTGTCATATTTAATTCCACACAAATCGCCTACTGATGTTCAGAATACTTAATTTTTTCCAAAACTGAGGGTCCAGGGCCACATTATTTTTTGATTTTTGTCAAGTGGGCAATTGGTATAAATCCAAATTCTGACTTTAGACTTCGCTTAGAACTGTCAATGAATAAGTGCTAGTCATCTGGTGATTTTTTTTAGACTATCCGTTTTTCTTAAAGGCTATTAGTATCATCAGAAAATGCGAGATTGTGTTCTTGATTGAAAAAGGGCCGCAAATCCTTTTCTCTTTTACAGTAAGGTGTGATTGAAATTCCTTGCTCCAGTAAATTTTCGTCGTGCAATTTGAAGGCAAGTCATTCTGAAGCTTTCTTTGACAGATTGAAATCTAACAAGTCATTCAACTTGTCTTGGTTTAGACGTTGAGGGAATGATGAAACTCCCTCATAATTAGTCACCACCATCATTGTTGTCAAGAGAGTCATCAAAGAATCAATATTCTTCCGCACTGAGCTTGGTAGCTGATGAAATGTTTGTATTGGTAACTCATCGTCGTGGGCAAGTGTCGTCTAGCAGAGGATAAATCAGGAAAATACCACTTAGTGCGGTTATTTCTATTTATGCCATTAATATTTACGATACAGAAACAGTAATCACCGATATTGTCGTAGGTTCCTTCTAAAATAATCAGTACAACAAAAATGAGACTTTTCCTTTTCCCTGTGGTCCGATGTTGCAAACGTCCCGCACGGGTTTACAAACAGTGCCATTGTATTATCTTGGTCGACAAGTTTAACACCAAAATACCCAAGATATGCTTTCTTTACAAAGTTAGCAATAGGTTCCCCGTTTCCTTGAAAAATGCACTCCACATTTGTAGCAAAATTCATCGGGATGATTCACTCAACTTCTTCTACTTGAACCGGAACTTATTTTTGTAGATCTAAAACATAGTCATAGTAACAGCACATCAACCTATGACAAAGTTTAAAATTTTTATAAAAACTTTATTCTGATGAAAAATATTGCTTCTGAGACACATCCACTTAATCGCCATGGTGAGAATCCTCCAACTAACCAGTTGGAGGATTCGATGCCACTCTTCACTCCATTACCCAGATAAAAATACAGGAGCTAATCGTTATATCAGTGTACATCATTGACATGTAGATTGATTTAGCAATAAACTTTTTTATTTTTTTTTGTATATATTTTTTTTTTAATTTTTTTTTACAACCGGGTTACAATAAATAAATAAACAAACTTCTCATTTAAAAAAAAACACTGTCCAATGCATTATCATGCCGGACAACCCCCCCCCCCCCAAAAAAAAAACACTTACAAAATTGCTTTTATATCCTTGGGCCCTAACATAACCCAACCAAAAAAACAAATAAATATCTTCTCTCACTTCACTTTTCCACCCCTCCAATAATCAAATCAAAAAGAAAAAAAAGGTGGGAACTATCATCCAAATATGGCTCATCAACAAATGAGGCAGGCACATGTTGGGATTGGAAAGGTTGGCTTTGCTTTCTAAATTTTGGTTCAGATAGGAGGCAGGGTAATCAAGCATCTGGTTATAGTTCCCCCCCCCCCTTCCATAAAAAATAAATTTCCTCAAGACCACTCTTGTGAAATGCTTGAAAGCTGTATTTATGCTCTCCTGTAGAATTTTCAAAAAGTGAGCTCCTCTGTCTGTGATCAGCTTCAATACGGTTTACCCCCTCCCATGAAACAAAAAAGAGATTGATGGGTGTTGGAAATAGAATTATGGGATCCAATAAATTGACTTCATTTATTGTTGAAAATATTGCAATACACTGCTAAACCAAACATTGTTGTAAATTTGAATGGTTTGAACATATATTGAAACACAATGCTTTTGTGAGTGATTTATTTCTAGGGATTATCTGTAACTGTTTTTGAATTATTACGGATATTTTTTTTCTAAATGGTATATCTTTGTCTAGAAAAAGTACGCTTATTGCTCAAATTTGTAAAACTGATATGAGATAAAGAGCAAAATATTAAACCACTCACTAACGATATTGTTTAGACAACTACTACTCCTTCAAAAAAGCTTACGAATTGACTGGCAAAGCAAAGTTGTCATGGCTGTAATTTTATATGGCTTTTGTGGCTTTGTCATGGCTTTTAATTGTTGAAATAGTTGTCATGGGTTTTATTGCTGAAACAGTTTAAGTACATTATCATAAATGAACGTTTGTAAGCATATGGAAGGGGGATTGTTCAAGACAGGATGCACAAAAATAGCAGCCTAAAAATGTACAGTTTTTCTTCCCTCACCCACTCCTGCTATAATCATTTTTATATAGTCTAATACAAGGCCATACCCAGGATTGTTTTTTCGGAGGGGGTTTTACTAAAAAAAAATTCGGGGGGGGGGATTACACAAAAAAAATTCAAAAACGCACCCCCGCCCTCTTGGTACGGCCTTGGTCCAACACAGTAAGTTCAAAGTGCTGTTGCTTAATGTGTAGGGAATATGTTTTGACTTTGGAAAGCAGAGCTGGGGAAGTTTTGTAAGTAGAAAAAAAGACACATTTTCTGAACCATAGGTCTACAATAAATATGTGACTGACTTTCTTTTGTTTCTCTGTCTTATATTTGTGTTACCTCAATTTGTTTCATTAACTATTCTTCTAATCAACTACTTTTTGCATCTTTTTCACTACCTTTTTTTATCTTGATTAAATAAATTATACAAATGAGTAATTAAGCGACTGTTATTGTAAAATGAACAATATGACCATTTTGTTTTTATATTCTCATAAATTTCATAGAAAGAATATTCAACCCGAAATATATAGGTTACTTTTTTGCACATTTTGGCGCTTTTTTGTCAGATTTTTTAGTTTGAGTACTTGAAACACGGTACACGATTCTCTAGGGCACGTAGACTATGGGATAAATGAGGGATTCAGCCTTCTCTTTATCTCCCTTCTCTGTGTGCAACTTTCCTTTTATATTTTTCACTTTCACCTTATCACTTATCAAAGCTTGTCTTCGATTTATCTTAGCTTGTTTTGGATTCTATACATTTTTTTTTGGAAATGTTTCTTGAAAATATTCTCTTTAATGGTCCCAGAAAGCCTCAGTAGAACTCACAAGCCTTGCCCTCATGAAGAATTTGTTTCCTTTGGAGTTTAAAATATTAAAAAAATATATAGCAAATGATAATCAGGGCATGGACTTGGTTAAGTACTCCATGGGAATGTAACCCTCTATTTGATGCTAAAAAAATTAAAGGAAATTTGATTTTTTTTTTCTGTCGTTGCCATTATTTCATGTTTTCTCATTAGCTAATTAGAGTATTTTCAAGGAATATTGAAAAAATAAAAAATAATTTTTAGTTGGAAAATTTAGCCTTGAAATTATCAATTCTTCAAATTCATTCGAAGATAGAAAGGTTGATAGTAGAATGTGTGGAGAAACTTTCGCGGAAAAAATTACAAGCAACAAAAGCAAGTAAATGCATCAAAGACTGTAATACGTTATTTTGAAGTCAATGTGATGCTTCAGAATTCGAAAAAATAAGCGGGCTATTTACTTATTTGAAGTAGACAAAAATAGAGCAAGCAAAAAGGATAAACACAAAAATGAAATTCTGTGCTTAAAAAAGAAGCTTGGTTGTGGTAATTCAGGCATCATCTTTTTTGGCACTTAGCAGTGGCGCCAATCGCGAAATTTAAAGGGGAGAGGGCAAAATATAGATCGCCCTTCCATTTTCATTTTTGTAAATGAAAATGCCCCCAAAAATTCGAGAAATCCGGGAGGTGCGAGGGGTGAAAAAAAATTGTGATGGACAGCCCTTAAGTTTCGTTTTATTAAGTCTTCTGGCCTGCCCATTTATTTGCAAAAAAAAGTTGTTCTAGGGGCGTGCCAGGAATAAAAATTTCCAAAAGGCTGGTGTTGAGCATGAACTAACTAAAAACCTAATGCTGTGTTTGTGCATTTGCTTTGTAACCTTGAAGCCTCATTCTTTGAAGATTAAGTTGGAACCTTTGAAGCTTCATTCGACAGTTAAAATTGTTTGGGAAGACTTAATTACTTGATGGGAAACTGTCGAATGGGAAGGCTAAGAAACTGTTAATTACTTGGTCAATGTGATAATGACAGTTGGGTGAAATATCTCTTTGGAAATTAAAAAGCATTAAGATCAGGCACCGTCGATAGTCTCTCTTTAAGTAACCCTTGTACGCACCATTATTTAAAACCAGATTTGGTGTACAAAAAGCGGCATGACAATAATGCAAGAGGTCTCAACCCTCAGAAAGTACGTCATCAGGTGGTGCATGCCAAGCATTGAGAAAGCGTGTCAAGCGTTATTGTGTCGAGCGTGGCGGAACTGTATGGAACACGTGGTGCTTCAATATGTATACAAGGCAGCAGAAAGGGGACGACTCCTCCAATGATGCTAGTTTCAGAAAATATGTATTTCGGAGCTGGCTGTTAAACACATGCAGCAAACTTCCTTTAACTGACGTTGTTGTAATCCTACCTAGCCATTGCTGAGAATGTGGGCTGGGCTTTAGCCCTATCTAAGTGCAACAGTGCTATGAACACAGAGTTGCCACTGGTAGTACCAAAGTACTACTTTTAGTACTTTGTGATCAAAGAAATACTTCTTGAATACTTTCTGCAAAAGCAGTACTTTTTCAATACTTTTTTTAAAAAGTAGTACTTTAGACCGAAAAGGGCAATTTTACAAGCATATTAGAAATGATAACCAACAATGATAACCAAGATAACTAGATTTTTTTTTATAGTTAAATTTCAATAAAAAACGATCTTAATAAATCCAGGTTCTTCAAATGACCCAAAAAATAATTTTAATTGCTCCCTTCCCGTTAAACTTTTTAGAGTGACTTGGTCTCAAGTCTCACTTTCTCCAGGCTTAAATTTGTATCGCTCCAACATGAAGATTTGAAGAATTCTGAGTGACAGAATTTTTGTTTTGTTTTTATTTTATCAAACAAAAAATATTTCAATCATTGTTTTCAGTTCCTATACGAAACAGCAGTTATTTTACATAAAATGCCCTTTTTCCGTTTGTAATTTGAATAATAACTCCCAACCAAAAGAAAGCAAGAAATAAAAGAAGATTATTTCTTCAACCGCACATGTCAACCCCAAGAATGTAAGCCTATAGCTGTTTTGATGGGTTTCACAGGTATAGACGTACAAATAATTTTTAGGAGAGGAGGTCAAACAATAAAGAAAAAGTTAAACTCATTTTCAAAATGAACTAAAAAGTAGAGAATGTGCTATTTTTTTCTCAAGAATATATGAATATAAATGAACACAAGGGGCACAAAAAGTATTGGATTTTACATAACATGAACACCAAATTTATCTAGGGTTTAAATGCATAAACGAAGAGTCGATGCATTGATGAAAACAATTAAAAAAGATCAAATTATGCAAAAACGAATCGACTTTTTGCCCAGGATTTTAACTAATGTTTATAGATTCTGGAAAAAAAGTATTTTAAAATTTTTAATTTTCCAGTTAAAAAAAAAAAAAAAAAATCGTGTCTCATCCAAGATTAAAACCTAAGTTAAGACAGCCTCAGGATGTTCTCTTACCGTTGTGCTTTACTGATAAAAGTTGAAAGTAACTGAACATTCGGGAGTGGTTTAAAAATAATACACAAATTAAAAAAAATTGTGGTACAAAGAAATAAATGAAAGATGGAACAAAAAGATCAGTGAGTTAATAAAACGAACTGAAAATTATTTAAATAAAAAGATTAGGAGGGATAATAAAAAACCTATAATTTAATAAATAGATGCCGAGAAATTCGAAGAAATTTACGTTTTCTTGGGGTGCTTGGGCCCCAGCCCAATCTACATGGTCCCTATGAATCAGTCTTTAAGTAAACTTTAAGCCTACCCTAACAGATACAAGAGTGTTTATTTTCTCCATAAAAATGGACACTAGTATAGTTGCCTTTTTCTAATGCCAAATATTTAGTGATTGTCCTTTTCTGTAGAAAACACGCTAAACACACAAAAGCAATACCATTCAGTTCTTTATTTTATACTATTTCCAAATATCATGGCCCCTTTTCTAAAATGCACCCACCCCCCTGATGGTCCGCGATATAGCCCTAGGAATATATTAAAAAAATCAACCAATCAAATTCTCACTTTACAATATGAAAGAACATGTAAGAATATTACAAGAAAGTTTTAATGAAACTAACCCAGTTTTAATGTTTTCTTTAAATTATCCCCTGAAACATCCTTGTCAGGAAGCAAATAATCTCTAAGAGCAATATCATGCAGCGAATATTCAAAAAATTTTGAAATTTAGGACCTAGAAGTTTCTTTATCTCTTTTATTTTTCTTTCTTTCTCTCTTAGATATCTCTTTTAGAGAAGCAAATACCCATAAAAACTAAACTTGTGCTGCAAAGGGCCCCTACTTGTCTCCCTTAGTTACACCACTGGTTTGATATATGGAAAACCGGTTTGAGTCGCTGCTCTTATACAGATTCTCTATCTAGCTAATGACTCTGGAGACGAAGCCAATAAATCTGAAGCTAGTGCCAGTGACTGTGAAGAAACTGCAAATGACATTGAAGGTGAACAGAATGAACTATTAAATGTAATAAAACGAAGAATCAGCAGAAATAAACCACCAAAATCAGTGAAAATACAGAAATTCAGTGCAAAATGGATAGAAGATAAAGACTTGCAGGTCTGGCTGCAAAGATATCCGAGGGATAGGACAAAATCTTGGTGTAGGTTTTGCGAAAAGATCATTACTGGTGGCCTATCCCTTTTACGTAGACATTCATTGAGGGAAAGTCACATATCCAAAGTTGTTAGTATGAAGAACCAAGTGCGTATTGCTGATGACCAAACCAATGAGTTTACTTTATCGGGAGCAGCAAAGGAGAGAAAATTAATTAGCCAACAGGTGACAGCTTTACAGTTGGCAATGCCAGCCTGGGTAGCATCAAAATCCAAGGAGATGAGTATTATGGACAGCTTTCCCGAATTGCTTAAAAAAAAATTCCTGATTCGTCAGTAGTAAAGCAACTTGCATGTGGAAGAACTAAAACCACTGGACTAATCAAAAACGTAATTGCCCCATACGCCATCAGCCAACTGAGCTCAAGATTGAAAAAATCGCTCTTTTCGCTGATGGTTGATGAAAGCACTGATATGTGTGGGACAAAATACTTAGTCATCATCGTTCGCTACTATGACAACACTACATGCGGAATCAAGGAAGACTTTTTGGCCATTCCAGAAGTTGGGGATACAAAAGCAATGGGCCTTAAAAACTTGATCTATAAGACTTTAAGCGAGAAGAAGATGACAATAAAAAACTGCATAGGATTTGCATCTGATAATGCAAAATGTGATGCTTGGGAAGAACAACGGCCTTGCAGCCCTCATAAAGAAAGATATTCCCTGGCTGGCTATTCTCGGATGTATTTATCACAGTTTTGCACTATGCTCTGCTAGTGCTTGTGTGCAGTTACCTACAGAGATCGTCAGATTCAGCAATGATATACACATGTACGCATAGAATAGTGCCAAACGACTCCGTGAGTATAAGGAATTCCAAAAGTTCTGTGAAGTAGCCGAGCATGCACTCCTGTACCCATCTGCAACTCGCTGGTTAGCGTTTGAGGCTGTCTCTGAGAGGCTGGTGGAACAGTGGACTGCTCTGACGTTGTTTTTTGCCTTACCTGCGAATAAAGGTCGGGATCAAACGGCAGTGAAGCTTTATACAGCTTTGATCGATCCCGAAGTCAAGCTTTATTATCTTTTTCTGAATTACGTTCTTCCTATTGTAAACGGCCTGAATTTTGAATTCCAGAACGCAGAAGTGAAAGTTCACAAACTTTTGAAAAGCGTGGGTAATACTCTCTCCGAACGGGCAAGGAATTATATCAAAGACGAGCTTTTGTCTATACGTTCAGTCTTCGAAATAGATTTTTCAAACCCAAGAAACTTCAAAGCTATGGAGACGGGTATGCATGTTGGAGCCGAATTTGAGCTCTTTGCAATTGATCAGATTGAAAGTCGGAAACTTCAAAACAGACAGCTAGCTGCGACAAAGAAAAATTGCCTTACGTTTTATATCAAGCTGTGCTCTGAAATAAAGCGAAGAGTAAACAGTGAAGACCCCTTGCTTGGAATGCTAGACTGGTTATCTCCAGAAACTGCTTTATCCGGATCAGTTCCTTCTATAATCCCTCTTTTCCGGATATTCAAGGACTGTTTCAATGGTTCGCTGGAAGTTGAAGCCCTAAACAGAGAGTGGATGCGACTACCATTCTTGAAGAAAGAGCTAGGGGAAGGGAAAGTGTCAATTTCGGAATTTTGAAATTTAGTGTCCGCCTTCAAGGATGGTGCTGAGGACTTTGCTTTTGCTCACCTACCCATATTCATAAAGGGTATTATGTCGTTGCCTCATAGCAGCGCTTCCGCCGAAAGTCAGTTTTCACTGTTAAAGCTATTTCAGACCCCCCTCCGGAACAGACTACTGCCAGAAACAATGTCCCATATTATGCATGTCAGGAGCGTAGTACCGAACCCAGAGACTTGGGATATTCCAACAGAGCTGGTCAGGAGTGCGAGGAAGTGGAAGCGTGAGCTTAAATAATATTTTATTACTGTAAAAGTCTGTAAATAAAATTCTCTTACTGAACTTTTAGGGTGACGCCTTTAGCGCGTTGCCCCCGTTTAGTCCCATTTAGGCAAAATGGGACGGAAAATGGTAGTGTGGACTGCTTTTCCTGAAAAAGTGCCAAAAAGGATACAAGTGCCAAGTTATAAAAAAAAGTCGCTTTTAAATGTAGTACCTCTTAAACATAAAAAAGGTTAATTGTCTAACTGATACTTTAGTTTTTTTATTTTTTTTTTCAGGTTTTGACTCAAAAAAAAACAGATAACTAGATAACTTCGATACGGATAATACGGATATGAATTGATACGGATAACTGGTAAACTTGTACAGATTTGATTCAAAAGACTGCACATTTAGCTACTTTTCCTGTTTCCAGTTTTCTGTCCTATATTCCCAGAAAACGGATAGTCTGGACGCCCTATTACCCTACTAGGCAATTACGGACCGTTCATAGTGAAAATATAGAGATAACTTCGATGATTTTGATTGTAGTTGCTTCCCATATCAGTGGCCCTTTTTTGCCATATCGGAAGTCAGTGTTCGACTAGCTATACAGAAATAAAAAATAAAAATTACTCTGGATTATATGATAAACCAAAGAGAAACTACGGTGCTAAAACGCCGCGTGTTGGGCGTAGCGCAACACGCGGCCAATTTTTAGGCAGGGAGTTAGTACTTTTCTGTAGTGGTAGTACTTTTGAGCTATCCTGGCTAGTACCAGTAGTTTCGTTGAAGTGGCAACTCTGTATGAAGAGTCTATTGCATCAATGCTCTTGTACAGGAAATAAAAGTCTGTTAGCTACCGTTGTACACCGTATGACACAAAAGAGTAGCTAACTGATTGACCCGGAATGATGAACCGATTAATCTATTTAACCTATTAATTAAATTTTGACTTTAAAGTAATAAGCAAAGGATTAGTTATAAGGGAAAATGGTAGTATGTGATTGCTCTCAACAGGTTTCTTCTTGTTTTTTCTCTGTTTGATACATCCTAGTGATGTAAAATTAAGGAACTTATTCAAAATGTTCTGTTCTTCATTTTTAATGTGATTTGTCAATGGCAAAAATGTTAGTAAAACCATTTAGCGTTACCCGTAACCTTACAACTCGATGCCCAAACCTGTTTTGATTTTAGTCTGTCACCTTTCTCTGAATTTTATTCGATGAAACGATTTCTATTGTTTCTCTAGATGCTTCTGTGACATTTACTGTTGATGATTAGCAATGTCTTGAGAGCTTTAGTTTAGCTTGTCAATATTGAATGTGGAAAATATTGTTGCATTGAAGTTTTATGGTTTTGACTTTTTGTCCTCATTGTTCTTGTATTCAACTTGAATGCCGTAAAAACTGAAATTGATTTTGTATTATCGTAATGTTGAGCTCCATAATAAGAAGCAATAAGGAGAAAAAAGAGGATAATTTTCTTGCTTGATAAAAAGTTTTCAGCTGTACATTGGGGTTTTTGAGTTTACGTTTTCTTTTGTTTGACTTATTAGTTAAGCTTCTTACTTTCCCAGCAGGGGTAGAAGGAGTTATCCTTGTTGTTAAAATTCGTTCACAGAATCCCAAAATGAAAATTTTCGAGATACTGTTGAATTTAATTTATTAAAACAGATGATCTAAATGATTTAATACAGTTATTCAGTAACACCATGCTAAATGTGGAGTGATAAATACTAAATTGAATTCTTGTTTATTCAGCTACACACTTGTGTTTTTGTATATTATATTTAGTTCTTTGGTAGACAACAAAAAGCGTTGCCAAACTAAATTTTGAAAAGAAGTGCAGTATATACCCCAGGGGATCCAGTTGGGGGTGTGGAAAGGACCGCCCAGTGTGTTGTAACATTTATTTGTTTATTTAAATTCATTGTAAAAAACAACCAAAACAAAGAAATTGCCCCCCCTTCTCTTAGAGATTGACGAAAGTATGTTTTTGTATACTTGAACAAATAATTGACACGTAAAGTTTTGTGACTTTTTTCACATTTAATTTTTATGAATTCAGAAACATGCGAGAAAGACTGAGATGCTTAATTAAAAACAGGTTTCTGCTACTTGTCAGGTGGCAGAAGGTGCTACGTATCACTCCGTGACAAAGATTTAAAGTTGAGTTTTTTGGGGGGTTGAAGGGGCAGAAAAGGGTACCATCTGTAGGTTAAGTTAGAGTACGTATTTAATATCTGCTCAGATTTGCCCACCCTCACTTCAAGAAACCATCAATATAAGGCAAACGTTAATAATAAAAAGAATATCAATAACAAATTTTTTTATTTCAAGATAAGTAAATGACAAAAAAAAAAATAGTGGGTATGTATTATTAAAAATTAACGGTGTTCAGGATATACAGTTGCATTCATGTAGTCTACCATATTAAGAAAATTCCTATCTTTCCTTTTTAAACCTCTTTTCTAATGGAGCTTGAGCCTTATTTTTCTTCACCTACAAAATTAATAAAATCTAAAAATCTCGATCTTATCTGTTGTCTTTTTTCACACAGATGTGTTTTCAGAAACCCAACAACTGTATCTGTGCATTTGTGCCAGTCACTGTGTCACCCCTGTTCAAGATTGGACTTTTACTTAATTAGTGTCAGAATTTAAATTTATTTTCTCGTGGGGAATTGTATGTCAGTATATCATGGTTTTGAACAGTACCTTCTTTCCTCTCCACGTTTTTTTCTAAAGATATATTGTGTAATATCAATTTTTTCTGAATATTAGTAATTTCATGGTTACATTATTTGCAGAGCCACCAAAATATGTTGTACGACCAAGCTGCTGCTCACCAGAAAAAAGCACCGACGCCTGTCACATTGACACAACCCTCTATACAATCTCCTGTGTCCAACAAGCCAGCAGTTGTGCAGCAACCTATCCAAAATAAGGAGCCAATTGTTCAAGGTAGAAAACCAAGTGCTATGAAGTCGGTACCTAAAAGACCACTTGAGCCATCTCTTCAGGGAGCATTGCCAAAGAAACCAAAGATCATGCCTGCCTCGTCTGATGTGATACAGGATATATCCATAGCAGAAGCTCCCAAGTATGGCTCTATTTCTGAATTTATCTTTACTCCCCTCTGTTTTTAAATATTTTTGATGTTCAAACATGTTGCAGGAATCAACTGTACTTGAAATTTTGGCGTCGTATGCACATGATTAAGTAAAAAAACAGTTTTTTAAACTGAAAGTAAGGAGCAACATTAAAACTTAAAACGAACAGAAATTATTCCGTATATGAAAGGGGCTGTCCCCTTCTCAACGCCTCGCTCTTTACGCTAAAGTTTTTTATCGTTTTAAAAAATAAAGTTGTGAGACAGAGTCAAACTTTAGCGTAAAGAACGAGGCGTTGAGGAGGGGACAGCCCCTTTCATATACGGAATAATTTCTGTTTGAAATCTCTTGAAACCTCTACAGTAGGGTTCTCTGATACGCTGAATATGATGGTGTGATTTTCATTAAGGTTCTATAACTTTTAGGGGGTCTTTCCTACTTTTTTCGAAAATCAGCCAAATTTTCTCAGGCGCCTAACTTTTGATGGGTAAGATTAATCTTGATGAAACTTATATATTTGAAATCAGAATTAAAATCTAATTCTTTTGATGTATTTTTTTGTATCAAAATTCCGTTTTCTAGAGTTTCGGTTACTATTGAGCCGGGTCGCTCCTTACGGACAGTTCGTTACCACGAACTGTTTGATAAATTTAATGGTGCTTGGCGCTGATTGGAAGGCGTGTTCTGGGTTGGATTTGATATCCATTTGTATTATTTCAATGCATTTTAGGGACCCCATTGGATTTTTTTACTTTATGGGGTGGCCATTATACTAGTGAAGTCATTCCGTCTTGTATTTTCAATAAATGTCTCTTTTTCTCTTTAACATATGAAACTAAGAGAGGAAAAGAAATAATAAATTAAAAATAAAATAAAAAAAGGTGAGAAAACGAGGATTTTGTCAGACAGTGGCAAAACATGAAGACGAAGAACAAGCAAATATTTCTACAAGGACATCCGCCAAGTCGTCATCAGTGCTAAAAAAAAAAACAAACCTTTCTAAGTTTATCCGCTATTTTCTATTTTAGCTATGTGCTATATTAAACCAGCAACTGGTCCAATAAATACGAGCAACAAACTGGTGCCCTAATTATATAATCTTGTTTTGAAATGTCTAAGAGCGAGCGTGTCTACACTATTTTATTTCCGAGTAGGGTTCATTCAAAACTAAGCTTCATGTGGTCAGTACCCGTTTGTTATTGTTCTTGTGAAGAATTCGTTGTAATCTATGAGTTTTGTATATTGCCTTTTTTAGTAGCTGGGAAAGGAAATGTGTTCTAGGGTTTCAAGGGGTTTTGGTCAGCAGATTCTTGACGTTGTTGAATAGTTTATGGGATAACTAGTCCCAGTGGAGTGCATGGGACTGTCGTGAGCAGGAAATGTAATTGATTGGTTTATAGGGTTTCTAAGCGGGGTAGTTTCACTGTGGAGTATGGGAGTGATTTTCTAAGTGATTTTCTACGTGTTTCTTCAGTTCTTCTCTTGCAATGTCTGAGTGAAGTCATTGTCTACTATTCGTTTAACTATGAATAAAAAGCGACAACAAACTTTCGATTTTTTTTCGGTGAAAATGCGGAAGAAAAATGAAGAAGCTTTAGTGCAAGAAACTGGCAATAGTGTCAGCGCCCAAAGTCTCGGGTTAGTTGAGATAAATTCCCCCACCTGTGACATAATTTCGGAAACAAGCGGAACAATAAATGGCTCCGATCAACATGAAAGTTCGGTCTGCATCGCTGAACCCCTTTGCGGGCTCCAGTAGCAGTCAAGAAACTCTCTCAGATATCTCTAGGACGCATCACGACAAACCAGCTCAACTTATTCTTGAGAGATATCCGGCTTCCATTTCTAACGGAAGGAAATTCAGTGCACATTACTTTAAGACTTAAGAATAGATCGAATACTTAACAAAACTGGATTTCATGTTTTTTTTAGCTTGCTACCATTTTTCTATTGGGGCTCTAAGGGCTAGAGACTGGTGGAAAAAGGACTTTCATTGAGTCAGGATTTTGCAAGTGGAAAGACAGTTCTGCTCTATTAAAGCAACATGATGGTTCTGAAAGACATAGGCATTGTATGTCAGCATGGACGGAATTTAAGATAATGAGTACTGATACGTCGAAATCTATAGCGAATGCCTTAATTCAATCCAGATCTCAAGAGGTTCAGGAAAATAGAGATCATGTGAAGTACATTTTTCGCGCTATTTGCTTTCTTGGCCGCCAAGGTCTTGCTTTGAGGGGTCATGACGAATCAGAAACATCTGCAAACCGGGGTAATTTGGTTGAATTGATGGAGGAAATGTCTAAAGGCGACGAAAAGCTGAAGGCCAAGTTACAGCGCCGATATGGTCACTATTGCAGTCATCAGTACCAAAATGACGCAGTTAGACTAATAGGAAATGCCTTGCGCCAAGATATTATTTCAAAAGTAAAATCAGCTAATTACTTTGCTCTTCTTGTCGACGAGACAAAAGACGTTTCTAGAAACGAACAATTAGCGATCCTACTCAGGTACATATCAAATGGAAAAGTAGTGGAGCGACCAATCAGCTGCTATCACATGTACAAATTAGACGCTGAGAGCTTATCCACCTCGATTTGTGAAACTATAGGAAAATATGGTGTAGATTTGATGCGGTGTATTGCCCAATGTTATGATGGCGCATCCGTTATGAGTGGGGAATTTAACGGAGTTCAAGCAAAGTTTAGGGAGACGGTGCCTCATGCAGTTTATGTACACTGTCACGCCCACAGATTGAACTTGGTTTTGACTGACTGCCTAAAAAATATCAGCGAACTTTCTGAATTTTTCTCTGTGGTGCAAAGACTTTACGCATTTATATCATGCAGCAATACTCGTCACGAGCTATTTGTGGAATCCCAGCGTATTAGCGGGCAAACAGTCTTGGAGCTCGAGAGGACCGTCCAGACTCGCTGGTTTTACGCAGTCCGCTCTCTTTCGAAGGTGAAGGCCAGATTTGATTGTATTGTTGCTGTGCTTGCCGCAGTCTCTGATAGTTCCAACGGCGAGGCAGCGTGTGAAGCAAAAGGACTACTGGACAAAAGCAACTCTGCCTCTTTTGTTTCAACTTTACACATAATGGAAAAAGTATTAGTCATTGTAAATTATTTATCAGAGCAACTTCAATCCGGAAGTTTGTTGATTTATAAGGCGCTTGCACTGATTTCTGGGACATATGAGACACTCAAAAAGCTGAGAAATGATAACGATTGGAACAACTTAAGCAAAAACATATCTGAATTCTTAGCTTTAAACGATATCCAGGAATCGAAATCTCCACAATCTAAAACCAGTGCTCGAAACAAGAGAAATCAAGCCATTTCCATTCGTCTCAAAGCCTTTCTTTCAAACTCAACAACCGGTAAACGCAATATCAGTCAGCCAGTTAAATCAGACTGCGGTAAACTTCTGTACTTTGAGGTAATAGATCGTTTCACGAGTGAAATGGACCAACGTTTCAAGCAGAATATGCCTCTTCTCGACGCTTTATCTGCCATCGACCCCTCAAGTTACAATTTTCTCGAAATTTCAAAAGTAGAAAGAGTTATGTGTCATTATCAAGAGATTCTCGGTGTTGACGACCATGCCATAGAATCCCAGATGTCTCTTGCGAAGCTGCATCCGTCAAAAAGTGATATTTCAAAAATGAATCTTCTTTAAGCTATCGAAATCTTATCCGACCTCCCAGTTGCCTATTCTGCAGTGCTAAAACTGATGAAGCTAGTTGCTACTTTGCCTGTGACCACTACCAGTAATGATCGATTCTTCTCGGCATTAGGGCGTGTGAAAGACTATCTGCGATCGACGATGGGAAACGACAGACTCAGTGATCTCATGATAATGGCCGTTGAAAAAGAGGAGGTAAAGAAACTGGATTTGGATAGATTAGTCAACGATTTTGCCAAGCAGCGACCTCGCCGCTACCCACTCTTTTAGGTATGTTTGCTAAATGTTGTTCTTTTTTTTGCATCTTAATTAAAAAAAAAATCGAAAAAAAATCCTTTCCCCCCCTACATTTTCGTGAATTGGCGCCACTGGTAATTTCATGGTTACATTATTTGCAGAACCAAAATATGTTGTACGATCAAGCTGCTGCTCACCAGAAAAAAGCACCGACGCCTGTCACATTGACACAACCCTCTATACAATGTCCTGTGTCCAAAAAGGCAGCAGCTGTGCAGCAACCTATCCAAAATAAGGAGCCAATTGTTCAAGGTAGAACACCAAGTGCTATGAAGTCGGTACCTAAAAGACCACTTGAGCCATCTCTTCAGTGAGCATTGCCCAAGAAACTGATCATGCCTGCCTCGTCTGATGTGATACAGGATATATCAGTAGTAAGCTAGAATGTACTCCTGCCAGTGATTGCGTAATATGCCTTACCACGGTCCAGTTACCTATTACTATGAACGGTACATGCCTTAGAAGACAGGTTTTCTAATGTGACACTCATTTTTTGAATGCACTCCAGCCAGTGATTGCGTAATATGCCTTACCAGGGTCAGTCACCTATTACAATGAACGGTACATGCCTTAGAAGACAGGTTTTCTAATGTGACACTCATTTTTTGAATGCACTCCGGCCAGTGATTGCATAATATGCCTTACCACGGGCCAGGCATCTATATATTTGAACCCTATGCCTGAGGAATGGATATGTCTGTAGGTTTTCAATAAATTGGACGGTTACCAGGGTCATTTGCAAAGAGGTACCATTTCTATAGAAGGTATAGTAATTTGAAATATCATATGGAATTTGCTTGAAGGTATATACTTTGCGTACTGGCCCGTACCAAACATGTTGGTTATAATCTGTTCTGGTTCAAGTTTTTTCTGACACAATTAACTGAATTTCTTTTTCATGATATACTAGTTTTTTTTTTTAGGTTAGATCCGTATCGGTTGATTTAATTTATATACTTTGCGAAAAATTTTTGTTATAATCTGTTCTGGTTCAATTTTTTTCTGACAAAATTAACTGAATTTCTATTTCATGATATACTAGTTTTTTTTTTTTTTTTTAGGTTAAATCCGTCTCGGTTGATTGAATGTATATAATTTGCGTAAGTGCCCGTACCAAACAGGTTGGTTATAATCTGTTCTGGTTAAAGTTTTTTCTGACACAATTAACTGAATTTCTGTTTCATGATATACTAGTTTTTTTTTAGGTTAAATCCGTCTCGGAAAAAACGGTGTATCTTTTTTGGATGCCAATTATTTTTTGTATATATTCAAGTTTCAATTAGATTCTTCAACAGTTTCGAATAGTTTATTGAATATAACACAACTGACATTTTTTGTAGGCTCTTACATAGAAAATGGATAATTCAATGCAATTTCTGGTGAGTAAAACTGTCCATACACTATAAATAAGGTTAATTATATACTTAGAAGTATTATTTTCTTTTGAGCTTTAAAATAAAAATAATTCTACTTTTTGCTTAAAATTACGGCGGCTATGTGTATGGTTGTGTTTTGTGGTTTTTTTTTTGGTTTTGAGATGTTCTTTGTAAAATACGGCCTTGCATGTAATCATTTATGGAGTGATTTTTATCTTGTAACTTTAATCTTTTAGTTATGTTTTTGAAAAGTTATTGTCTATATTGAAAAAAAAAAAAGTTTTGAACTACATAAAACGAATAACAAAAAATTATTTATTTTCCAAAAACACAAAGCATTTTTTTTCAAGGAAGTTGAAAAATTCAAAACACCCCCTTCTGAACATAGGGCACTTTTTATATAATGTGTTCTAATTAAAGATGAAAGAAATTCATTTATTGACTTCTATGCCAGAAATACAAACTAACTTTTACAGCCCAGTGACTCTACTACCTCAATTACATTTTCAACTTACCCCCTTGTTAGCTCAATTCCATCTATAATGAACTCGACAATGGGGCTGACTGACTTATATGCCTCAGCTCAACCTACTGAAGATTGTCACCTTAACCCCCTCAAGTTTTGCCAAAGAGTTCAAATATAGAAGCCCAGTCAGAATTTGTAAGAATACATATAATTTCTTTTGTTTCTATCCCTATTTTCAAAAATAAGGTAAATTTTCTCAGGCGCATAGCTTTTAATGAGTAAAACTTAAAATTTGTTTCTAAAAACTATTTTATTTTCTTTCATTAACCAAATTAGCTGGTATATATATATATATATATATATATATATATATATATATATATATATATATATATATATATATATATATATATATATATATATATATATATAAAGGAGTGCTTTTCTTACGTTTATATAACAAAAAAAAAAAAAAAAAAAAACCTTACCTCGTAAATTACATCCAATACTCATTCAAATTCGATAATAAAAAAATTCAATTTAGACAAAAAAAAAAACTAACTTTGAAAAAAAAACGAAAGCGAAAACAATTTGCTACTATACACTTGACGCGCACTTTTAGACTGGTATTTTTGCCCTAATGCATTTGCATGCATCCGCTACTTATCAGATCTACCATCGCTTTTAATCCTATATGAATTCTAAGTGGGTCGCATGCAAAGCGAAATTTAAATATTAATATGCACATCGTTTACAAGCAATTAACCCAGGTCGGTATACTTATATTTACTTTTATATATAAAGTAGGGTTCGAGTTATACTGGTAATAGTGTCATTATAATTTAAGTAAATTAAATGTTCTACGATCTATTCAGAAGGAGAGTATGATAGTAGTGTTAACACATTGGATATAAGGGGCACTTGCCCCCTATTTTTGAAAAAAAAAAATTCCTTTTTGTGTAATTTAGAATTTAAAGATATAAAAATCTAAATATTAGAAGCTATCTGCAGCAGGATCTTTTGATAGTAGTGGTGAAACTTGAGATATAATCATAAATTGCAAAATATTTTTGAAAAAAAAATATCTTTTTTTGGCATTTATACTTTTAAAAAATACAAAGTTCAATATTCGATCCTATCTTCAGCAGGAGCTTAGGATAGTAGTGGTGACAATTGAGATATAAGGGGCAATGTAACTTTTTTTCTTCTTCTTTTAATTGTTCAGGTGGTGCTGGTGGTGGTAGTGTGACAAAGACTATGAGAAATTGACAAAGTTTATTAACTATAAAAAAATTTACATAAAAAATAAAACTTTTTTTTTCTACAGATTAAAAATATAGCACCACCACCAGTGGCACCCGTGAGTGATGAAGCAACTTTCTTCACAGGACAACGTTTTTCACCACCAGCAGAGTTCAGGGATAAAGCTACACTGGTTGTAGAGACTATTGAGTGGGACAGTGGCTTCCTTAATGATGTTTTTGAGGAAATGGCCAGCATGGATGACTTAAGCTGTGATATTGACATGCTTGACAATCCGGGGTGGACGGATAGTTTCATGCGTGAATATTTAGGTGATGTTACAACTAAATCTGAACCGGGTCCTCATAACGAAATTCCATCAGAGGACAATACAGACTGGCTCGACCAATTGTCCCCAAACACATTGGAATATGTGTTAGGGGACCTCATGCCACATCCCTCCGATATGATTGAACAAACTGGGAGTGGTGTTATTGACAA
>NW_028297431.1:4273012-4304064 GCF_049724085.1 Artemia sp. Qi Xiang Cuo
GAAGACGTGACTTTCGCTTAAATTTGAAATTATCAAACAGTTCGTGGTAATGAACTGTAAGTAAGGAGCGACCCGAGTCAATAGTAATCGAAACTCTAAAAAGCGGAATTTTGATACCAATAGATACATAAAAAAAATCAGATTTTTATGCTGATTTCGAATATTTAACTTTCATCAAGATTAGTCTTACTTATCAAAAGTTACGCGAAAATTGGCTGAGAAAATTTGCCTTATTTTCGAAAAAACAACCCCTAAAAGTCATAGAACCTCAATGAAAATCACACCATCTGATTCAGCGTATCAGAGAACCCTACAGTAAGGGTTTCAAGCTCCTATCTGCAAAATGTGGAATTTCGTATTTTTTTTGCTAGAAGAAAGATCACGGATGCGTATTTATTTGTTTTTTTGTTTTTTCCCCCCAGGGGTGATCGTATTGACCCAGTGGTCCTAGAATATCGTGAGAGGGCCCATTCGAACTGATATTAGAAGTTCTAGTGCCCTTTTAATTGACCAAAAAACTGGAGGGCAACTAGGCCCCCTCCCACACTCATTTTTTTCCCCAAAGTCACCCGATCACAATTTTGAGATAGCCTTTTGGTTCAGAATGGTCGAAAAATATAATAACTAAGTCTTAGAGGATGATTAATCCCCCACAGTCCAAAGGGGAAGCGCTGCAATTTATGAACTTTGCCCAATGTTTACATATAGTATTGGTTATTTGGAAGTATACAGACATTTTCAGGGGGATTTTTTATGGTAGTGGTGGGGGGGGGTGGATCAGGGGTTACTTGGAAGGATCTTTCTATGAAGGAAGTGGTCATGGGGGAAAGGACATTGCTATGAAGGCGGCACCGGATTTCCCAGCGTTATTAAAAAAAACGATCAGAAATTAAATTAAAAAAAACAAGTTTTTCAACTGAAAGTAAGGAGCACTTCAAAACTTAAAACGAAAAGAAATTATTACGTATATGATTGGGTGTGCCCCCTAGTCAATACCTCCCTCTTTACGCTAAAGTTTTTTTATTACTTTCATATGAGCTATTTATTCTAATTAACGGCGTTTGTGATTAAGGGGTCATTCTTATAGAATTGGAACAAAATTTGAACTCCTCAACGCCTCGCTCTTTACGCTGAAGTTTGACTCTCTCTCACAACTTTATTTTTTAAAACAATAAAAAAAAACTTTACCGTAAAGAGCGAGGCGTTGAGGAGGGGACAGCCCCTTTCATATACGGAATAATTTCTGTTCGTTTTAAGTTTTAATCTCGATCCTCAGTTAAAATTTTTTTTTATTTATTAGGCAAATAAAAGCTGCTTTGTTCAAACAGTTCGTGGTAAAGAACTGTCGGTAAAGAGCAGACCGTTGCAATAGTAATCGAAACCCCCCAAAAAACATAATTTTGGAAATAATATAGGCTATACATAAAAAGAATCTCCAGTTTATGCTTATACCAAATAGTCACTGTCATGCCTAAAGGCCCTTTACTAAGCTTTAGCCCTTTATTAAGCTGTCTCAAGGGAAGATCACCGGGGAAATGTAGAGGAGGAGGGCCGAGGTGTGATTGGACATAAGTTGCTCAGCCAGGACTCTAGTTCTGGTTGAACTTCGCTGAAGTAAGGATGCTGGGACTGTTTTAAAAGAATTTCATTTTAGTTTTGATGGGTCGCATGTTGTTGTTAGTATTTATTCTTTTATATATTTATGCTTTGCTGAGGGCCGAAATATTCATTCAAAAAATGTCCACTGTCTTACGAAAGGAATTCCCTATTTTTCTTCTTGTTTTTGATGTTTGATTTGAAAAGTTATTTTGTAAATTTAATTCAATCAGAGCCAATGCTCTAGCGTTGCCCATAGTAAAGAGCCACAAGGCTTCAATGTATTATTATTTATAATTTTTTCTCAGCGCCATTTCACATGGAACAGGTGGTCGTATAAACTTTAGAGGGGGCTCATCAATTGTAAATTGAACGTTTAAAAGTCAAAGGTGATCAAAGGGCAACCCCCCCCTCCCACACCCTTTTTCCCCAAATACATCCGATCACAATTTTGAGATAGCCCTTTATTCAAAATTAAATAAAAAAAACAAGTTTTTTTAACTGAAAGTAAGGAACGACGTTAAAACTTAAAACGAACAGAAATTATTCCGTATATGAAGGGGGCTGTCCCCTCCTCAACGCCTCGCTCTTTACGCTAAAGTTTTTTTATTGTTTAAAAAAATAGAGTTGTGAGAAAGTCAAACTTTAGCGTAAAGAGCGAGGCGTTGAGGAGGGGACAGCCCCTTCATATACGGAATAATTTCTGTTCGTTTTAAGTTTTAACGTCGTTCCTTACTTTCAGTTAAAAAAACTTGTTTTTTTTATTTAATTTTTGAACGTTTTTGAATTAATGCAGGTTTTGATTTTGGCTCACCGTACATGAATAATTAAAACAAAATTTCATATTATTTGGTTAAATGGCTTTCTCGAAACTTGTTTAATTTTATTTACGAACGTTTTTATTAGTAATAAATATACGTAACTTAGAATTAACTTACGTAACGAACTTCTATATTCATAAATTTTTAACACGTATATTAGGGGGTTCGCCCCCTAGTCAATAACCTGCTCTTTAAACTATAGTTCGAATTTTTTTTTCCAGTTCTTTAAAAATGACCACTTAATCACATTCAGTTGATAAGTTTAAAAACGTTTTTTTTTTTTATTTAATTCCTGATCTTTTTCTTTAATAATGCTGGGAAATCCGGCGCCCCCTTCCTCGCAATGTCCCTGCCCCCATGAAAACTTCCTTCATGGAAAGATCCTTCCAGATAGCCCCCGACCCTCTCCGGCCCCCACCGACCAGACAAAATCTCCTCTGAAAAAGTCTGTATACTTCCCAATCACCAATACTATCTGTTAATATTGAGTAAAGTTCATAACTTTCAGCCCTCCCCCTGGGGACTTTGGGGGATCAAGTCATCCTAAAAGACATTTTTATCATATTTTCGACCATGCTGAACAAAATGGCTATCTCAAAATTTTGATCGGGTGACTTTGGGAAAAAAATGAGCGTGGGAGGGGGCCTAGTTGCCCTCACTTTTTGTTGGTAAATTAAAAAGGGAACTTTAAATTTTATTTTCCTTTCAAATTAGCCCTCAAACTATATTCTAGGACAACTGGTTATATACTATCACCCCTGGGGAAAAAAACAATCCCCCAACAAATAAACAAACAAACAAATAAACACGCATCCTTGATCTTTCTTCTGGCAAAAAATGCAAAATTCCACATTTTTGTATATAGGTGCTTGAAACCTCTACAGTAGGGTTATCTAATACGCTGAATATGATGGTGTCATTTTCATTAAGGTTCTATTACTTTTAGGGGGTCTTTCCCCCTTTTTTTGAAAATCAGCCAAATTTTCTCTGGCGCGTAACTTTTGATGGGTAGCTCTAAACTTGATGAAAAATATATATTTGAAATCAGCATTGAAATCTGATCATTTTGATGTATCTATTTGCATGAATATCCCGTTTTTTAGAGTTTCGGTTAACATTGAGCCGGATCGCTCCTTACTTAGGCTACAGTTCGTTACAACGAAATGTTAGATAATGGTCTTTTCAGAGTAACACTAACAAATAGAGAACTTTAGATGTCATTACAGTTTATTGACCAACGTAAATTAGCAAAATAAGATGATAATACGTTCCAATGGTACACATTCATATCCTTCCATTAGGGAGGTCAATGCGTGTCTCAAAAAATTGAATTTTCAGTTAAAAAATCACAAATATATCTATTAAGTCAGTTTATTGAACAACTAAAATTATCAAAATCCGATGTAAATACGTGCACATGTGTCTAAGTCATAACCTTCAATTAGGGATTACAAGGCTTTGCTAAGAAAATGGTATGTACATTGAAATAATCACAAATATAGCTAATAATTAAGTTAAAATACAAACGAAATAACGCAAATACGATTTAAAATCGTTCAAATGGTTCTAATTAAAAAACTTAAATTAGGGAGTTAAAGGCTTTGCTAAAAAAATGGAATTGTAAGAGAAAATAAAAAAAAAAAATATCATAAGAAAGATAAAATAAAATCGAAAATAAGCAAAATACTATTAACATAAGTGCAAATTGGTCTAATTCATAACCTGAAATTAGGTATTTCAAAGCTTTTCTAAAAAAATTTCATTGAAAGTGAAAAACTTACTCTCCTATAAAATCCGTAATTTTTAGTCAAACGAAAATTCGCAACTAAGATTAAAATACGCTCACATGGTTCTAATTAAGATCCTTCAATGAGGGATGTAAAGGCTTTGCTAAAAAAATGGAATTTACTGAGAAAATCAAAATAATTTAGCAATTAAGACAGATTAATTTAAAACGAAAATACGCAAATACGATGTAAATTCGCTCCCATTGTTCTAAGTCATACCCTTCAATTAGGGAGGTCAAATCTTTGCTAAGAAAATGGTATTGTCATAGTAAAACAATCAAATATATATCTTAATATGGCTTTTAATAGATATTACAAACGAAAAATCGCAAAATACGATGTTAATTCGTTCACATGGTACTCATTCATATCCTTCCATTAGGGAGTACAAGGCTTGGCTAAAAAATGGAATTGTCAGTGAAAAACTCACAAATTTATCTCTTAAGTCTTTGTAAATAAAATCGAAAATAAGCAATAAACGAAGAAAATACGTTCCCATGGTTCTAATTCATAACCTTCAAGTATGGATTTATATTCTTTGCTAAAAAAATGGACTTTAAATTTAAATTGAAACAAATATATCTCTTATTTAATATTAATTTCAAACGAAAATAATCCATTTTCGAGGTAAATATTTTCCCATTTGAATAATAAATTTACGTATATTCGGTTTTAAAAATCGTTTCTAAAAAATTGAAGTGACTTATAAAAAATCACAAATATAGAAATTAAGTCATTTTAATGTCCAACGAAAATAAGCAAACTAAGATGAAAATTCTTTACAATTTGTATTATTTATATACTTAAAGGAGGGTTGACTAATATTTGCTAAAAAAATGGTATTTAAATAGAAAATAAAAAAAATATAGATATTAATTAATAGATTTTTAAAACAAAAATACGCAAAATACGATGTCAATACTTTCACATGTTTCTCATTCATCTCCTTAAAGTAGGGAGTTCAATGATTTTCTCAGAAAATGGACTATAAAGTGAACATCTCACAAATCTTTAGCTTTAGTCCCAAAAGAAATCCGGCGCCCCCTTCATCGCACTGTCCCTTCCCCCATGTAAATTTCCTTCATGGACAGATCCTTCCATATAGCCCCCGACCCTCTCCTTCCCCCACCTACCATAAAAAATCTCCTCTGAAAAAGTCTGTATACGTCCCAATAACCAAGCCTATATGTTAACAGTGAGTAAAGTTCATAACTTTCAGCCCTCCCCCTGGGGACTTTGGGGGATCAAGTCATCCTAAAAGACATTTTTATCATATTTTCGACCATGCTGAACAAAATGGCTATCTCAAAATTTTGATCGAGTGACTTTGGGAAAAAAATGAGCGTGGGAGGGGGCCTAGTTGCCCTCCATTTTTTTTGGTCACTTAAAAAGGGCACTAGAACTTTTAATTTCCGTTAAAATGAGCCCTCCCACGATATTCTAGGACCACTGGGTCGATACGATCACCCCTGGGGAAAAAAAAAAAAAAAAAACAAACAAACAAACAAACACGCACCCGTGATCTTTCTTCTGGCAAAAAATGCAAAATTATACATTTTTGTAGATAGGAGCTTGACACTTCTACAGTAGGGTTCTGTGATACGCTGAATATGATGGTGTGATTTGCATTAAGGTTCTTTAACTTTTAAGGGGTCTTTCCCCCTTTTTTCGAAAATCAGCCAAATTTCCTCAGGCACGTAACTTTTGATGGGTAGGATTAAACTTAATGAAACTTATATATTTGAAATCAGGATTAAAATCTGATCCTTTTGATGTATCTATTGGTATCAAACTCCCGTTTTTTAGAGTTTCGGTTACCATTGAGCCGGGTCGCTCCTTACTTACAGTTCGTTACCACGAACTGTTTGATAGTTCAAAGGCTAAATAATTATGCCCCCGGGATTGACGTGACCCCTACAGCTTTCGGGGCAAGGGCTGTAAGTTATTCAAGTTTGATTGTGGGTCTCCATAAAGGCTTTGGCTATTAAAGAAAAACTTTCAGGAAATTTTAAGAGGGATGCCAAACACAATCAAAACACACTATAAGCATGGTGGGGAAAACTTCGCTGATGGAATGCTGATGGGGAAGTTGAACTAAATCAAAACACTATGTGTATGCAATTGCAAAAGGGCGTATTAGCAATACATTGTGAACTGCTTTAAGTATTATGTTGGAACTTGCAGATATTTTGATAAGGATACTGAACTAACCAAAAGGCATTAACTACATACTGCTAATACTGCTTCTACTACTACGGTGACTGCCCCCTTTTCGGGACCCCTTCCTATCTTTAACAGGGAAAAGTTCAGATTGACTATTCCCTCTCAATTTATTAACATGCCAGTATAAGATATTACTATTATGCTTTCTGGATTAATCTTAATGTAATCAGAGGTGATAGTTGTTTCCTTTCAAGTTGCTGGCCGGCTATTGTTTCTGACTTTGTTTGAAAGCGGGCCCCTCTGATCTTTATTTCTTAGAGGAAAGATGCCCATGCAAGTTAGTTTTCGTTCGATGTTTTCTTAGAGGAGAATATTTGCAGGAATTTATTACTAGTGTTAAGATGACGTCTATTGCAAAGGATTATTTTGATTAGAAGCACGAAGAGCTTGTTCAGTTGGTGGCTAGTTTGGAATAAGGAATTAGTACTCTCCCCAGGAAAATTCCCAACTTCGGCAGCAAAATTGCGTTTTGAAATCAGAGTTAATTAAATAAAAAATCATGCCTGCATTCCGAGCTTACCTCTAAAAGTCAGAGTCTTCTACTTCACGGGATTCCCGTTGCGTCTGGACAAAGTGCAGACCTTGTCAATCTCTCCTTCGGGATAGGAATTTTCCCTGAATCTCTCAAGCGAGCCAAGGTTATAGTGCTGTATAAATGTGGTTCTCGGAGTGATCCTGCTAATTGTAGGCCAAGTTCTCTCTTATCTGTTTTCAGATAAATTTTTGAGATGACTACGCTATCCAGGCTTCTTAGTTTTCTGAATGCAAAAGAATTTTTGCATGATTTACAGTTCGGATTCCGGGCAAATCACTCTACAGAGCATGCTTGCGTAGCTCTATTGAATCTGATTTATTTGGAAGTAGATTCTGGGCTTATCCTGGCAGCCTTATGCTTGGATGTTCGTGAAGCTTTTGATTCTTGGACCCATTGGATTCTTCTTTGGAAACTATTGCATATTGGTATAAGATCAAATGCTTTCTCTTGGTTTGAATCATGTTTTTCCGGTAGGCTTTTTTTCAATTGATCCGCTTTTCCGGAGCCCTTCTGAAGTAGATTATGGCTTCCCTCAGGGATCTCATATTGGCCCCATTTTATTTCTGATTTACACTAATGATCTGATTTCGGCAGTCAAAAACACCAGACCTCTAGCATGCTGTAGGCTGTGTCATCCTGATGTTCCTTCATGTTCCAATGCTACTTCTAATGAAGATTTCCTCGTTGCTTTTGTTGATGACACCACTATCGGGACCCTTGGGAAGACGGAATGTGATATCAGGTCTAACCGTGTGGCCATATTCGAGAGAGTAATTTAATGGTTTGATGCGAATTACTTGTATAGCTTTTAGAATTGGTATAGCTTTCCCTCGGCTCGCACACCTTTAGGTGTCACAAGGCTCCTTGTACAGACCAGATAATTGGGTGGTCTGGTTTCTTGGTATCCTGCTTGATGGGGAATATTTCGTTTAGACACCATATAGCCATGATTGGGGTTAAGGTCTCACGGAGTTGGGGTATCATTCGAAAATTCGAACATACATTTCCTGGATCTATTATGAAGCTTCTTTTATCTGCCTTGTCCAGTCGTATGTTTTATATTGGCCCAGTGTATGGATGTCTGCTTTTCCTTCTACATTGTGGTCACTTTCTGTCATGAATAATAAAGAACGATGTCTGGTTATGAACACCAACCATTCATCACCAAAACCGCTCTTAAGGCTACAGCCTATTTACATTCTTTCTTGTGCTTCTTTTGTCTTTCGTTTTTCACATAATATCTGCATTTCTTGTACCCCTACAGTACGGTCAGATTTCAATTCCCTCATTGCTTGTCAACAGGTCTGGAATTCCCTTCCTTCTTCAGTACTGAGATACCACTTGTTTGGGACTTTTTAAAGGATTCTTAAGGACTATTTAGTTAAGAATAAACCAGATTAGCATTTTTTTTCTTCTTTTTTCTCTGTGGGGTTGATGTCTCCTGAGTGTTTAATTCATGATATAATAATAATAATAATAATAATTTATTTTTAACCCGCTAAATTAACAAAAGCGGAGTATAGATATAAGAAAGAACAAAAAATGCATACAAAGCGACTAAATACACAGTAATACACAATAAAACACTAAATACGCAGTAAAAGCACAGCAAATACACAGTAAAAGCACGAAATTAAAGACGGAGGCGGACAAACCCATGATGAGCTGGGAGAGCCTTCACTGCCTGGGGGATTATGTCACCAAGCCCAACAAACTTTTCAATTATATCTGGAAGCCCAAAAACTGAGACAGGGTTACAGTTCCAGTACCCCAGGGGCAAATACATTAGAAAATATGAAAATTATTTGTTATTTGCTCCATACAAGTTACGGACGTTTTTTTTTTTTTTTTTTCTAAATTTTTTCCCAATAAAATTTGCCCTTTACTCTTATCTAAAAATTTAATTTTATCAAATCTGATCAAGAGTACTCACAAGAGGCCTTGGGTCCCTCCTTAAATCTATAAATGAATCCTAAAGGCTCCTTGCTATTTTGTATATATTCTAAATTATTTGATTGTTCTGTTACCTTTCTACAATCCCCCCAGCCCCTGAGGGCTCTTTTTAACAAGTGTGAACCATCTAAAACACATTCTTAACATTTTCATCTGATATACATTACAGTAACAACAAAAACAGAACACAACATAGAGACATATTAACAGAGACAACATCATATTCAACATCCTAGACAACAACATAAACAAAAGACATAGATAAACTAATAAACAAACAAAAGACATAGATAAAGACATAGGATGCCTTTATGGAGCAAATATGACCTTAAATGGGTAAAATATGACTTTCCTTCTTGTTGTCCATTAAATGAACCCAAATAATAATAATAATAATTTATTTTTAACCCGCTAAGGTAACAAAAGCGGAGTATAAATAAAAGAAAAGAAAAAATACATACAAATCGACTAAATACACAGCAAAGACACTAAATCAATGAAGGAGGCGTACAAATCCATGATGAGCTGGGAGAGCCTTCACTGTCTGGGGGAGTTTGTCAGCAAGCTCAACTAGCTTTTCAGTTATATCTGGAAGCCCAAAAACTGAAACAAGGTTACGGTTCCGGTACCATGGAGGCAAATACAGTAGAAAACGCGAGAACCGAAAATAATAAGAACGTAATGACCGGGTATTTTTTCGCCCAAGAATGGGATAAACACCAGAAAGGAACAAAATTGAATGATCAGTAAAAACAGAATACAATTTAGCAAGTGTATTCCTACTGTATTTCCCCCGATTGTCAACAATTTTGGAATAAGATACTTGGATCTTTTTCTTACAATTCGCCACGGCTTGTTCTCGGAGAGATTTAAGATTTTTAGCAATGTTTATACCCAACCACCGAAAAGAAGAAACACATGGGACAGAAAAAGAAGCGCAATCTAAAGGCGAGTTACAATTACTATTAAACGAAAGATATTCACATTTAGAGAAATTCAGTGATAGACCAATCTTACTAAGGTTTGTTGCAACTGTAGATACAGAACCAGAAAGACCTTTTCTAGTCCTACTAATTAGAAGTATATCATCAGCATACGCTATGTAAGAAAGATTAATCGCCTGAAAAATACAAGTGGTTGGGATAGAAGATAAAACAGAAGAAATGCAAAGTTTAAAGATAGAAGGGGAAAGGACAGCACCTTGTCTGACACCACGCCGAACCGGAATTTTAGAATCGGAAATAACCCCTTCAGCTTTTATTCGTAGAAAAGAATTGGCATACCAATAACGAAGGAGAGAAACCAGAGAAAGATTAATGCCATGACTAAAAAGGGAAAACAGAGCTTGTGAGTGGACGACGCTGTCAAAAGCCTTGGAGAGGTCCAAGGCGCAAAGATGGAGTTCATATCCCTTTTTAGTCGCATCGATAATAAGATTAATTAGAACTCGATGGGCTTGCTGGCACCCCACCCCAGACGAAAATCCAAGCTGATTTCCGCCAAAATGTGCACGCGATATGGACGGAAGAAGAACATATTCAAAAACTTTACTGAGATTGCATGACACAGTTATTGGCCGATACGACGAGCAATCGCTAGGAGGTTTTCCTCTTTTAAGAATTGATGTTACAGACCCACATAGGAAGCTATCCGGTACCGCAGACGCACACAAGCACATTTGAAAAAGCAACTGCAGGTGTTGAAAAAGAAGTGGGCAATCAACTTTTAAATGGTTGGCAGAAATGCCATCACAATCGAGGGAATTTGATTTCAACCTTTTTACTGCCTGCTGAACCACAGAGAGCTCAACAGACAAAATCTGAGTTTGGCTCAGCGATACGGGAAGTGCGGCAATGAGAAGTTTCGAAAAAACCGAATGGACATGATAATTCACTGAACTAAAAACTTTACTGTAATAACTATGCCATCCACCGGCACTAATCGGGCTTGTAGCAAAAGAATCATCAAGTTTTTCAGAATTTATTACCTTTTGCCAATCAGATTTACTTAACGGGAAATTCGATATTTTTGATTTAGTCGAGCGCAGGTATTTTTTATATTCTAATTTTGTCTTTTGCTTTATTTGATGAATAACCCCTTCAGACGGACGACCACAAGAAACCCAAATCCGCAACCAAAACTTTGCTTTATTTTTAATCGATTTCAATTCAGGATCCCACGACCACTCCGGTTTACGCGTGTTTCGCCTGACTCGCTCCCGTGGTACAGCGGTCAATTCAGCTGTTTTAAGGCAAGATACTAATTTTAGATAATAATCATTTAGAGTATTTTTATCATTTGAAGACTTACAACTAAGCTGTAGAAGGTGGAAAGGAACTTGAATTGTAGCAAGTAGCATAGCTAGCGTAGAAATATACAGCGATAAATTTATCTTATTCCAATTTCGACGGAAAACCCATCTTCGTCCTGCTTGTAAAGCATTACGATTAGTACAAATCGGTATTTGAAAAACAAACGAAATCGGTAGGTGATCTAAATTGCAATGATCTTCATGAACAGTTACAGTAGAAACGGGTAGTCCCGGAGAACAAACAACATGATCAATATTACTTTGACTACCGGAATGATGAAGATAAGAATATATACAAGTTTTTTCAACCAGCTTAAACTGCGGCAGCGAATCAAATATCAAATCCGAGCGAATATTCGATGACAGCAGGTCAGCGTTAAAGTCTCCAGCGATCAAAAAACGATAACCTTGATTTGAGACGGATTCCAAAAGTTTCTGTAATACACTGCAAGTCTTAGCGAATCTGTTAAGAGACTGAACCGATTTTCTGTCACAAGGCAAGTAAACATTTACGATCACTAAATCATTAAGCCGCACGGCCAAAATGTTAGGATCACTGTGAAAAAGCACAGGCGAGTAGCAAGCAACACTATTTCGGTTCAGTATACAAGCAAGCCCACCCGACGGCCGTCCGAAAGTCGTTCGTGCCGCCGATACGAAAACGACGTGATTAGCACTTCTTTTTAGCAGGTTTGTATTAGCCGACGATAATAAGTGTTCTTGCAAACAGACAATGTCATAATTACATGCAAGTTCGTCAATAACATGCTCTTTTCTTCTGGTACCATTTAGGTTGTACGAGACCGCTGAAAGGGACTGCATCATTTTCGGGCACTACTCGAAACGCGAGACTTGAGCACTGGACATTTCAAACTAAAGGATGTATGATCACCGTTGCAGTTCGCACATTTGGGGCTATTTTGGCAAGGCGTTTCCTTAGTGGCAGTATGATTACCGGCACAACGAGCACATTTATCAACAGGACTGGTGCAATCCTTCATCATGTGATCTGGGGATCGGCATTTGAAGCAGCAACGGGGTACACTGATGAAATCGTACACACGGAATATTTCGTAACCTATTTTCAGGCCGTTCTTGATGGCATTGCCTTTTGCGAATGTATCCGAAAACTCTAGCTTAATTGTTTTTGAAGAGCCGAAACGAGTGGCTTCAGTCACACCAGGGTACGAAATTAGTCCAGCAATGTCAAAATCCTCAGGGATACCTCTAGCAATCCCAAGGTGACGCTTAAGCACAGTTTTAGTGGTAGCACCCGATGCGGCTGCACTAATCGAATTGCAGAAATCCGAAATAACAGATTTCTCAATGTTGACATACAACTTGTCACCTCGTGGGTGGACACTGGAAACTGACTCGTGACCTGACAATTGGTCTAAGAATTCCTTTCGACTTTTGGGGTTGCAAACTGTTTGCGGAAGGTTTGAAACAATCACTGTAGCATGGCTACTCGATAGTGAAGAAGCAGCATCCCCAGGCTGGGGTAGCGGTGGAAAATTGGCTGAATAAGACTCGAACTGATTGGATATAGTTTTTAGATGCAAGTTCAGTTCATTGACTTTCGAGAGCAAAGCCGAGTAAGCCGAAGCCGGGATAACTGGCACTTCCGAAGGGCTTCGAATGACGAAAGTCGGAATTGTAAAACAATCTGAATCACCTTTTCTCAGCATTTCCAAGATATCACCAAGGTGATTAGATGGTGCCTTCGTTCCGTTTCGCTTCTGAAATAGCGCATCAGGATCCAGCTTCAAGCCCAGCCATTTCTTTGCGATCACAATCACTTCGCAATCAAAAAACTCCGCTCCAAATCTTCTGATAGTCTCATCATCTATTCCCTCTTCCTTGTTTCGCTGAACGAAATTCAACACGGGGAAATAGGAGTATACTAATTCCAAACTATATTTATTGATGAATACAAATCTGAACTCTGAATTAAGGAGGTGTGAAATGGAGGCCATGGATGAAACTGCCAAAGATGTGGAAGATGAAGCCAGAAGGCTTAATAGTAATAATTTGCCCTGGCATGCTAACAAATTGAGAGGGAATAGTCAATCTAAACTTGTCTCTGCTAAAGATAGGAAGGAGTCCCGAAAAGGGGGCAGTCGTCGTAGTAGTAAAAGTATTATTAGCAGTATGTGCATAATGCCTTCTGGTTAGTTCAACATCGCCATCAACATACCTGAAAGTTTCAACATAATACTCAAAGTACTTGACAAGGTATTGCTAATACGCCCTTTTGCAACTGCATGCACATGGTGTTTTGATTTAGTTTAACTTCCCCATGAAGTTGTAGTTGACGTACTGACATTTCTTCCTTAATGTTTTGATAATTTTTATTTATTAAATTATTAAAGTTAAAATTAACATGAGTAGAGCTCATAACCCCCATGTCTTCTCAAGACCAGAACACAATTTGCGCTTTACTGAAAAAACAAAACAAAAAACAAACAAATGACCGTGGATAGTCAGTTTAATTGATATGTACTGACATTTCTTCCTTAAGATTATGATAATCTTTATTTATTAAAGTAAGAAAGATGAAAATATTTCAAAACTATTTTGTTTTCAGTAAGGTGCAAATTGTGTTCTGGTATTGAGAAGGCACGGGGGTTACCATCCCTACTAATGTTAATTTTTGCTCGTTTTATGCTTGACTCAGCTATTTATTGTAATTTCTGATCGTTTTGAGTTTCATTTATTTATTGATAGTGATTTGTGGTAGTTTACGCTTGGAAGATTATTTTACTCGATTTTTGGTCATTCTTGGCTTAATGGAGCTCTTAACTTTGCTTTGAAAAACTTGTCTTGTGGAAAATATTTTTTAAATTAATTTCTTTTCATTTTTTATTGACAAAGTCCTTGTCATGAAAAAAATAATATTGTATATCTTTTCAGTTTTTTTCATTAAGAATTCATAGCATGGGTTGCTATTTGTATGTTGGAGAAATTTTTCAACAATTTATAATCCTGACACTAACAGTATTTTCTAATTTAATTTATAGCTTCTGAAGTTGACCTGAAAAATAAAACTTAATATCAGTCCCACAAGATTCTATCTATGCTCTTTGACAACCTGGATACACTTACACTCATTTTATTTATTTAAGTTGTAAGAGCAGAAGTAGTAATAGTAGTATCCCCAAAATTTTCAACTTTATACCCCTAGTCGTTCTCGATATATTGCTGAGTTTTCTGAGGTGTTTTACTGGCAACCATAACAGAATGCCTTTTGATTAATTTTAAAGTAAATTTACTTTTAAAGCTCAATGGGCCAATTGCATAATTGCGGGAGGTTGACATGCCTAATATCCCTAAAGACATAGTTGCCGGACCGTTCTACTGTTCTGAACAAAATGGCTGTCTCAAAGTTTTAGCTGGATGCTTTTGAAAAATGAATGGACTTGAGAAAATCGATCCTTGCCCTCCAATCCCTTGTTGCTCTTAAAAAGGGCACCAGACACTCGCGCTGTAATTGGGGTGCCCTTTATATATCCAGTAAAAAAACAAGTAAAAACAAAGTGAAAACATTTTAAATAAATGTTGTTTTTAGTAAAGTGCAAATTATGTTCTGGTCTTGAGAATCTATGGGGGTTGTCAGCCCAACTCATTTTAATTTTTGCTCGTTTTGAGTTTGGCTCTGGTATTTACTGTATGATTTAAATCATTTTAAGTTTTGTAACTTCAATAAATAAAAATATTATTAAACCTCTAAAGAATATATATATACCTCTGTGTATGTATACTAAACTGACAATCCACAGCCTTGTTTTTTCAGGAAAGTCCAAATTGTGTTCTGGTCTTGAGAAGGTATGGGGGTTGTCAAAGATACAATTTCTAGACATTTCAACTACGCTGAACAAAATGGCTATCTCGAAACTTTGATCGGATGTGTTTTAGGAATTGATGGGTGTGGGGGGGGGGGCTTGCCACACTCCAAACACTTTTGACTAATAAAAGGGGCACTAGCGCTTTCAATTTCCAATCGAATGAGCCTTTTTCGAAGTTTCTACGACAACAAATTGCCCTCTCAAAACTTCTATCAGATGCATTTCGGGAAAATATTAAGGGGTGGTGGGGGGGGGGGGGTATACACCCTCCGATTGCTCTGAATCTTAAAAAGGAACTAAAATTCCGGATTGCCAGTCAAATGAGCCCCCTCCGAAGTTTATACGATTACTCTCTCTATATGACGGTGTGATTTTCATTCTGATTCCTTGACGCTTAGGGGGTTTTTCCTTCATTTTACGAAAATCGGGCAAATTTTCTCAGGCTCGTAGCTTTTGATGGTAACAACAAACTTAATGAATCTTACATATTTCGAATCAGTATAATAAGCCAATTCTTTTGATATGTCTATTAATATTAAAATTCCGTCTTTTAGAGTTTGGTTACTATTGAGCTCTACTACAGTGGACGCCGGTGTCACCTAGAATCCTGAAAGCCCGCTTCATCGGTGCGCATGTGAAACTTTCGGTAATAGTATGCTACGCACCCACCAATGACGAAGCAAAAGACGATTTACAGAGCTCTCAACTCCGTGGCAAACGATATACCACGGCATGACATGGCATGTTTTCTAGGAGACTTTAACGCGAAAGTAAGGAACGACCGATCGTTTTCCCTAGAGACTCTCGGCGAGCATGCCCTTGGCCAGCGAAACGAAAATGGAGAACTACTTATCGACTTCGAGCTCCTTAACGACATAGTAATCGGAGGTACCCTATTTTCTCATCGGGATGTACACAAATATTCTTGGATACCTCCTGAGGGCCACACCCGAAATAAAATTTACCATTGTCCTTGGAGCAGGAAGTGAAGATCAAGCCTACTTGATATAAGGCGATATAGAGGAGCTGACGTTGGCTAAAATCATAACCTGATGGCAGCAAAAATCTGCCTCAAATTGAAAAGAAATAGAAACGCAAATAAGGCTCCCTTAAACCCAGTCTTTGACTCGGAGAAACTGAGGTTGAGAGAATTCAATCAAGCCTTTAAACTAGAGATGCGAAATAGATTTGAAGCCTTGTCTTTACTAGATGATGCTGATAGCAATCAATACTGGGAAAGCATAAAGTTGTGCTTTCACGATGCACGAAAGCCACCATTAGGTACCGCAGGAGCCCAAAAGACCTGTGGCTATTTGACAAAACATGGGAACTCAGAGAGACAAGGAAAAAGTAAAAGCATCACTTATCCAAAGACAAACCCCCGACGACCAAAAGATCCTCAGAAACGATGAATACAGAGCCGCGGATAAAGAGGTAAAGAAGAGTGCCAGAAAATACCAGAGAAATCTGCTGGAGCAAAAAGCAGCGCAGGCAGAAGGGGCGACGGAGAGAGGTAATTCAAGAGCCGTCTATAAGATCACTAATGAGATTATTGGAAAGAAATCCTCTATTTAACATGGACCAGTAACAGACCCCTCGGGCATCCTGATAACACAGCAGTCTGAAGTAAACGAAGTTTGGGCCAGTCACTTCGAGAAGCTGTTGAATAGACCTCCACCAGAGGATCCCACAGAGATCCCAGCAACAATACTGTTTTCTTAGATATCAGCACGGATCCGCCATCATCCACTGAAATTATAGCAGCAGCAAAGAAGCTGAAAAACGGGAAGTCGCCTGGCGAAGACAGGATATCCGTGGAAATGATCAAAGCGACTGTTATGATCTGCCTCAAGTTCTGGACAGCGTTGTTTGCAGTAATCTGGACAACCGCCAAAATACTTTCGGATTGGAAACGCAACACCCTTGTGAGGGTCTTTAAGAAAGGTGATGCGTCCTTCCCCGGCAACTGGCGAGGAATCTGCATGCTTTCCATACCTAGCAAATTGCTGACGCACATTTTACTGCAGAGAATCACCTCGTAGCTCGACAGACACCTTTGCGACGAGCTACATGGATTCAGACCGAACCGTTCATGTGCAGACTTGATATTTACCCTACGGCTACTGACGAAAGAAAGCAGAGAATGGCGCTCCAAAATATATATGATATTCATCAATTTTGAGAAGGCATTTGACTCAGTATACCGCCAAAGTCTGTGGAAGATCCTACTGCATTACGGAATCCCGGGAAAGATAGTTTCACTGATTGTTGCGTTTTATGAAGATAGCGAGTGATGTGTAAAGACACCAGATGGCAAAACTCGTTTCTTCCGCATTCTGTCAGGAGTTAAGCAAGGTTGCGTCTTGTCACCACTACTTATCACAATCATTATTGATTACATACTGCGAAGTACAAGCACAGACGGAATCCAGCTGAATCCAGAAACAGACCTCAGTGATGTAGATTTCAATGACGACATCGCCGTCCCAGAATCATGCAAGCAAAGACTCCAAGAGCTCCTTGACAAAGTGAGGTAGAGAGATGGCTATGTCGGCCTGAAAATAAATAATGAGAAAACAAAATGCATGGCTACCACAGATTGAAATCTGAGCATCACTTGCGGAGACCAACACATAGAGCAAGTCGTCTATTTCAAATATTTGGGAGGCATAAAAGAAAGTACCGGATCGACCACAAAAGAAGTGCTCACAAGAATTGGCCAAGCCAATGGGGTCTTCAATAGATTACGGAAAGTATGGCGGTCCCAAAGCTTCTCTGTACGGCTAAAGTTACGACTCTTCAATAGCAATGTTATGCCAGTGCTGCCTTACGCAGCCGAAACCTGGCACCTGAACCAGAAACAAGAGAGAAGAATACTTGCTTTCGAAAACACATGTCTCAGAAGAATTCTCAACATCAGTTGTCAGCATAGAATAACAAACCAATCCATCCGCGACAAGACGGACCAGCCTCTTGTGGCATATGTCATAAGAGTTTACCGATGGATATGTCTTGACCATGTACCAGGGATGGACAATTTCCAACAACCCAATGCAGCGCTCTATTGGCAGCCATCGGGTCCACACCACAGTGTCAGACCCAGAAGCACCCTGTGTTGAACGTACTAGACAGATCTCCATAACCTGCACGCATCAGTCCAACCTCAGTGGGAGGACATACTGGCAGCAGCAAACCGGCGGGAAGATTGGCGGCTCCTTCTTGATGCCCTGGGTGCCTCTGGAGGCACAGGCGGATCTAAGGGGTCTAAGGTAAGGTTACTATTGAGCCGCGTCGCTCATTACTTACAGTTCGTTGCCAAGAATTGTTTGAAAAGATGCACGATATCTTAGGAACAGGTAAGGATATTAGCTTTAAGCTTTTAGGGGCTCTACTATTGCAACTGCTGCTGTGACTCCAACCACGACTATATTGGACTGCTACTGCGACTACTTACGACTGCCATTGCGAATGCTTGCTTGCGACTGTGACTGTAACCACTTGTTACTACAACTACTTTTGCTTGCAACTACTTTCAGATTACATTGAAGGGGATATTAAACAAAATCAAAATACACTGAATGCATACCGGTTGTCAAAAGGGCGTATCAGTAATATCTGAAAGACGGCTGAGGGTATGAAGCTGAAATTTTCAGGGTAAGCTCGAAAGTGATTGGAGGAGAGCCAGCCGCTTCTTTAAAGCTCTATTTAGATGCCCCTTTTCAACACTGACTGATTACAAAAAAAAAAAAACTTTCAGAGCATGCTCAGGGGGATGCTCGAAAATGATCGGAGGGCAGCCAGCCTCTTCTTCACTTGCCTTATTTAGATGCCCTCTCCACAAACACAGATTTATTTTGAAAACATTTTTTTTTCAAAATCGTCAAAAGGCTTAATAATTATCCCTCCGGAGATACCAGTCCCCCAACAGCCCCCGTGGTAAGGGCTGTATATTATGCAATACGATCATTGTTTATATTCATGATTTATCATTGGGAAAGGGAAGATGTTTGATCCTGTCTGTTTCCAAAAAAATTAGGGGTATTAAGATGAATTTCCAGGCGATGTTGAGGGGGATGCTGAACTAAATCAAAAGACACTAATTAGAACTAATATAATAGAATCGAATATTTTAGTTCTTAAGCCGAACACGTGAATACCTGGAGAAATATTCATTATATCAACCAATAACAGAAGCGCAGGTAACCTTCTGTGGAGAAGTAGACTTTTGGCTACTTCTATCTCCCCTTCCCTAACCATGATAGTTCGAAAGCCTATTATGTCATCTGCACTTTACTGAAAACAAAACATATGTAAACATTTTTGTTTTAAAACTCATAACATGAAAAAAAAGTCATAGTGAACTAAAATCTTGAGATGCTAGATTTTCAGGAATTGATGTAATTATACATTAAATTTTCAGTTTATTTTCATTAGTTCTTTCCAGCTATCGTGATGATTATAGTGATTTTCTTAATCTGTCATCGATGTTTTGAATAGCAAAAATACCTTATCCAAAATACATATAGTTTCAACAAAATGCAAATGATGCAATAGGGTTTAAAACTGTTAGGGGCGGAGTAGGGGGAAGGGAGAAATATCCAAAGTTTTGTTTTTTGTGTTTTCTGTTCGTTTTAAGTTTGACTAGAATGTTCAATTTAATCTTTACTCGTTTCAAGATTTATTTATTCATCTATATAAGTATCTGTTATCTTTACGTTTGACATAATCATTTATTTTAATTTCTGTATGTTTTTGGGTTTCATTAATTCGTTAATGGTAATTTTTGGTCGTTCAGAGTTTGAATTATTATAGGACTTTATATCTGTTGAAGTTTAATATATTTCTTTACTTTTCTTTGGAAAACATCTTTTTCGGAATTTTTATTTTTACTTAATTCTTACAAGGAGATATCATAGTATATAACAATTTAAAAAAATCCATAGATAACTAAAATCGTATTCAGTGAGTGTTCCGTCTTCAGTAAGCTACTTACTACTGGAGTCAGACAGCAAAAAAAGAGAAAAAAGGACGAAAAGTAATATACAGTATTTCGAAAGCATTTTTTATTTTAATAATTCAAGGTAATTGCCTTAAATATCGATTGATGCTGAGCGAAAGAGAGAGAGAGAGAGAGAGAGAGAGAGAGAGAGAGAGAGAGAGAGAGAGAGAGAGAGAGAGAGAGAGAGAGAGAGAGAGAGAGAGAGAGAGAGAGCGTGTGAAAGAGAGAGGGAGAGAGAGATAGAGAGAGATACAAGGAAAGAGAGTGAATGAGAGGAGACATATAAACAAAAATATCTAGAGTTTTAAATAAAATTTTTCATTTGTTTAAAAAATGAGGAAGAAAACATGAGAATCTAATAAAAAGCTTAACAATGACGCTATAATAATTAATCACATCATTTTTGCTTGATTCTGGGAAGTAGTTTTTCACGAAAAGAGCTCCCAGGGTCTTCAGAGCAACGTCCCTTCCCCCATGAAAACTTGCTTCACGGAAAGATCGTCCCACATAACCATCGCCCCAGCAATCTTGAATACTGAGACATATAAACAAAAATATCTAGATTTTTAAATAAAATTTTTTATTTGTTTGAAAAATGACGAAGAAAACATGAGAATCTAATAAAAAGCTTAACAATGACGCTATAATAATTACTCACATCATTTTTGCTTGATTCGTGGAAGTAGTTTTTCACGAAAAGAGCTCCCAGGGCCATACCCATGTTAGCATCTACAAAAGCGACGCAACTTTTCCACCTCGGAGGAGACGTACGTCTACCATATAAAACTTGGTACAAATTTTGCCGCAGATTTCCAAATCGATTGTCAAGGTTTGAGATGCGATACCAGACAAAACGCCAAAGCATGTAATTAGCAACGGTTCTGAAAACAGAATTAAATTTAAAATTAAATTAATAAGCTTAGATAAATTAATTTATTAGTAAATAATTATCAAAATAATATTGAAATTAATGTACAATTAATAAAGTAAGGTAAAATTATAGTTGAAGTAAATAAAATTTACCTTTCTATTTTGTAAGGCTTTATTTTCCATAATAAACATCTTTTTTAAACATTGTGCTTGTTCCAGTTTTTGTAAGCTTTTCAAGTAATAAAATAGGAAACGTTAGATTAAATTATATCGACACAGACTAGGTTCTAAACTTTCAATTCTTGTTACTGGCAACACATTTCATTAAAAAGACAAAAGCAAAGAGGTTTTCTGTTTTTCTTACTGTCTCAAAATTTGACATAGCAGCAACACATAAATGCATAAATCTGTGAAAATGTTATGTTATTCAGCATCCTTTTCTGTCATACGCTTAAGGAATAATATTATTGCTTTAAAAAGAAATCAGTAAAAAAAATCTTTGGAATTAAAGCGCACTTTATAACACGGAAGCACAAGATAAAATTTCTCCTTTTTTCATGATTGACAGCAAAAGTTTGTATATGCTTTTTGGGTTTTCAAGAGTAATTTTTCGCCATTTTTGTCGCTAGTATTTATATTAATAAGAAAAAGAAAATAGAACGTCAAAGAGACTAAGTTCTACTTTGTAGCTGAAGCTATCAACCTTTCTTTCGGCGCTGACATTTCTAACAAACTAATTATATTTCCCTGTTAACAAGGCAGTCATGTTGCGCTAGGCTTTGCAATCCTCCTGGATGGTATGCGGAGGGTCCTTATCACATATAGGACTTATTGATAATGAAATGCGTATACAATAATACATTATAGTAATCCCTCCAAATGCCCTTTAGCCTGTGAAGTAGGGGGAATATATATGATTATTCACTTACTTTTAGAGCGGAAAAAATGTAGACTACAAAAATTTAAAGTAAAGGATTAGAGAAATTTCACAGTTTCAATAAATTATTTACATCAAGTAGGTTAATTAGACTCCAATCAATCTCTCGCAAAAAAGAAAAGAAAAATTCTAAGAAGCTAAAAATTTCTAAACATTTTTTGTAATTAGCGAAAAGAGTGGCACCTTCAAGCTGATTCAGGCAATTCCATCATTTTTCACACAATGTGACTCACTTGAAGTTTGACCTTACAGGAGGATTAAAAGGAATTGGAATATGATTTTTTGTATTATGAGGATGATAATTGTTTTGATCAGAAGTAAAAGATGACGCAACAATAAGTTGCTGAGCAAGGTCACCATGAAGCCGAGAAAAAGTAAAACAAGCACATGAAAGAATATATAGTGATTGGAGATCAAGTAAATGGTTCAATCATGGACAATTAGTTTCGTGAATAAGGTTTTTAGTTCTATTGTAGACCCTAGAAATCGGGAAGGGTGTGCGAAAGCACAGGATGGCTGACCCCCAGCCCCCCATTGCACTTCCTTGCTGAAGGGCCACGAAACAGAGATCAGCGCCGCCGGTTTGGACCTTAAGGGTCTAGTGCCGCCATACTTACTTACTTACTTACTACTTACTTAGAAAGCGGGAAAAGAGAATAAAAAATTGACATCCATACTATTGGACAGTAAGAAACACATTATTCGATCAAGCAGGGGGAAAAAACTTTCTAACTTGATCAAGGAATAATTATATTTTCACTTTAATCAAATCAGTGTGACGTTTGAAAGACAGGTTTTCATCACCAAGATCACCCAAAAATTGAACATACTGATCTTTATATCAGCTAGTTTAAGATGTTAAGATGTGAGATGAAATAGATGTGAATTCAAGATGTGTATTTCAAATAACCGAAGAAAAAGCCGAGAACCACACGTGAAAGTAAAAAAAAACTTGATTTAGAAAAATTTAGGGTAAGCTAATTAGCATCAAACTATAGCATTACTCTCTCATACAAATTTGTTAGATTTGACCGAAGCCCTGATTCATTTCACCCTGAAGTGCAGTGTTCTGTCACCAGCGAAAGGAACGAAGGTGTCAAACTAAGGTGAACTATATTTACCATTATGGGCATGGAAAGGCTAAGGATTACAAAGTCTGCAGAAATTTATAGGTTTCCGTTTTTTCTTTCTTACATAAAAGAGATAATTTACGTAAATGAAAAGTAGCACAGGCCGAAAAACTGGTCACTGGAGGACGCCATACTTAACTTCTGAGGATGATCGGAAAAGTTTATCAACAGAAATTTATATACAATTCAAATAAGACTTAAACCAAGAAAATGGACTTTGCTTTATTCCAAATTAGATAGTTTTGGCAAAAGAATTTCATGGGTTAAGGAAGTAAATACCTTACGAATGTCTACGAATATAGCAGCAGGAATTAATCCTGAATCTAAGATAGAATTTACACATATATAAATTTTTACTTCCAGTAATTTACTGGAGACATGTTCTGTTGAGTACTTCATTCTAAGTGGTTATTTCTTTGAGTCAAATTACGTGTTCCAAAGAGGTGGAAAATTTTGCTTTCAGACTATGAATGCTTGATCGCCACCTGTGCTTCTTTTACGAGACAATTGAAGGAAAAACTATCTGTGATAACTTAAAACGTGTTAAGGGATATCTTTAATTAATACCGTAATGGGATGTCTTTCAACACTTTGCTCAGACCGTAGCTCAGGCTTTTTGTTCTTGTTAATAGCCCTCACAAACGAGTCATGTCATTTGCATTGCATTTGATGACTTTTTATTTGCTTGGGTGGCAGCTCAGGCTTTCTGATCTTGTGAATACCCTCACAAACGAGACACGTCATTTGCTTTGCATTTGATGACTTTTTATTTGCTCGGGTGGCAGCTCAGGCTTTCTGCATCGTGAATGGTCATTTGTGTGATCCGGTAATAACTTAGGTCTATGGACATCGTGAATAGTCCTTGCAAATGAGCCATGCCGTATCCGTGACGTTTTACAAAAAGGGTCAAAGTCCACTTTTTTCCGAAAATGAGTTAAGCATGAGGTACAAAAGAGATCGACGAGCTTGTCTTTAATTTTGCCCGAGTTGTAAGTTATTCCAAAAGGGTTTAAAAAAGAGCGTAAGTCCCTTATCTTCTAAGCAGCGAACAATTCAGCAATTCGGACATTTTCCAGTGAATTCCGATCAAAAAGTAAATTAGGAATCAGTCTTTAAGATTTCAAGTTTCTTAAATTCTGATTTATGAGAAAGATTTTTTCATTGTGCGTTTTTGCTTTCATTTTCCTCTCCTTTAAAATTAGGAACAGTGGACAAGTCCCTTTCTGCAAAACGCCACGGATATATAGCAAATTAATTAAATTATTTTAATTGGAACTCCACGAATTTTTCTTTAAGCTCTGTATATGGAAGAACTGATTGGACCATGTTTCTTGCAGTGTAAAATGCAACATATGTCAAAAAATCATGAAGTTTGGTCCATTATTTTTGGAATGTATCTAACATATATCCTCTTATGTTATTGCTCTATACTATACTAACATTTCTGTCCAACAAATATCTGCCAGAATGTTTTCTGAGTATTTTTCTGAGATATCTGAGTATTGATGTCTTACGCAGCAATTATGCTGATTGCTATAGGCTACTTAACACAAGTAGGTCGGTGTCGATGATTCAGGATAATTACAATGCATTAAATGTTTTGTATTGGCTCAGGATTGGCTCAGTTTTCAACGCTACTAAATGTGAAAGAGTTGTTTTTCGTCATAAAGCTGAGGTTATGACCATGATTAGCGTGTTCCTAGGTGATACTGCGATCAGCTCAGAGCCATCCCTTACCGACCAAGCTATGTCGATAACTTTTGATTTGAAATTTACTCGCAAATGTCTGGTTGGGTGTTTTTATGAAATTCGATCTGAATCTGTTTTCCCGCTTGTTTCGTCACTTTCTTCGTGTTGGTCTCTCTCTTCATCGAAACAGATGTATTCAGTCTGCTGGGTTTACCTCAAATATAAACAACAAACAACAAGTAGAACAATAGGATTTTTTTTCCAGACAGTGGAATTTAAAAATTTAAATGAATATTTCGACCCCATGTCAAAGGGCCGTTCCTCAGTATAACACAAATGGAAATATAAAAGAGAAACTTACATTAAAGTACGACCATTAAACCTAATTTTTTTTAAAAAGTACAACCTGGACTCTGGTAGTGTCCTGGTTGAACTTCGTTGAAGTAAGAATGCTAGGGCTTTTACAATTTTTTCTTTAGGTTTAATGGTTGTATTTTAATGTAAGTTTCTCTTTTATATTTCCATATGTGTCAAGCTGAGGACGGCCCTTGGACATAGGGTCGAAATATTCATTTAAACATTGGAATTCCACTGTCTAACGGAAAAAATTCCCTATTGTTCTACTTGTTATTTGTTGTTTATGATGGACAGGCACTCTGGTCTTCGTCCCTAGTTACCTCAAATATGTAGAATAGGATTCAAGCACTCCGCTAAGGAAGAGAAAGTAAAAAACCTAGAAAAATAAAATAGTGGATCTGTCTCATGCAGAATATAATTCGAATCATCCTATTCAATTCTCACTCAATTGGGAAGGGAAAAGGCAGAGAAAAAGAATGTATAGAAAAAAACCATAGAGGAAGAAATATATAAGAAAAAATAGGAAGAAAAAAAGTTTTTACCTCTTTGGACTTCTCTCCAGAAGCCTTTCAAGTCCAATTAAGTAATCGTAAGCATGTAAAACGATTGTTATGTTCTCGTAGGAAACATTCTGACTTAGAATATTATCAAAGTAAAATCTAAAATTTAACCCTGGAAATTCTTCAATCAATGTGTCTAAACTCATTTTTTCATAGAGACCAGATATGTTTCTTCTCTCTTCTAAAGGCTTAATGATCTGAAACATTGAAAATAAATTATTGGAGGAAGATGTTAAAGAATGATGAAAAGGACTAGGAGTAAAATATAGCATATCTGGGACACTGTTATAAGCACAGTTTATATAATTATAATTATATATATAGTATATTATATAAACTGTGGTTATAAGTCAGTAATAAAGAGCTACATCTAAAGGTATGGCCCGTTTTCCTTGGGATTACAGTTCTACCTAATTGGTCCGTCTAATTGGCCCACCTTGTTTAAGTCTAATCGTTATATTTTATTTCATTTAAAATATCTCATTGAATTCTACTACTTTATGGAGCAAAAGGCAATTTGACCCCTTATTAAGAACTTGTAAGGTTTATACGGTTTTAAAGTTGACTTATGGAATTCTGTTACAATGGGTGATCCCACCTATAAAATAAATCCTTGAATTAATTTTGTTTTATCTAGATTATTTACATATTTCAATTTTTCTTTCAATTTTTATTTCTAGAGGCGTTTTTACAGTGAATTAAGTAAAACCAAATATTCTTTGAGGGTAAGGGGCGGGGATTCAATAGGTATTTTTGAAAAGGATAACACACCTACTTTTCGTACATTCCAGAAAAAGTCATTGAATTTGAGTATCCCAAATTGAACTAGGTCACGTTTTAACGTTTCTTAAAGCTAGTTTACACGGGAAAAATCAAAAGCACGAATTTTAGCCTTTAACGTATTTAACACGTAATTTTCTTTGTCATTGCCGCAATTAACACGTAAAAAAAAAAAAAAATCAGAGTGTGTCGGTTGTCGTTATAAGACTTTCCCTCAGTCGAAAATATGGTTGTTGTCAAAATTTAACGTGCAGAGATTAACCTTGAGACTGAAAAAGTCAATTTGAACTTGAAAAGATAAAAAAGTCAATTCCGTTTTGAAAAATTAATTATTTATGTAGTAAAAATAAGAGAAAAAGTATTTTAAGTTGTAAACTTGCTGTGTTAAGTTAATTACAACAAAACAGAAAGAAGAAAAAAGATAGATGTCTCTTGGTGATGCCTCTCTATCGAATTTTCACATATTTTTTTAGCCCTTCACATGTAAAACGGCGCAAGAAACTACGAATGGAGGTATTCTATACTAATTTTTGCTACATTAAAAAAAAAAAAAACAAAGTCTGGACACAACAACAGTTGCATGATTGCTCACTCGCGAAGGTTTTTACCCAATTATTCCGCAACAAACTTTTTGTACTAACTAAAAAGTTGATAGGTCGCCAATGATAAAATTACTTTGCGTAAAAATGAAGAGGGAAGATGGAATGGAATACCGGAATTAGAAACTATTTAACAAAACGAATTAATTCAGAAGGAATGCTTAGGTATTAAAAACATTGTTATACAAGTCTCTGACTCTTCTAACTCCTCCCTCCCATAATAAAGTTTGGGCTTATATTCGCTACATGGTATGATAAATTCAGGGATTTGGTCACAGCACTAGGGTTAGAATCCCCAAAAGTGATTTGATAAAGTCGTTAATAAACCTTAGGGATTTGAAGATATTTATTTTTATCGTATCACTATGGAAGAGTCGGATACAGAATTTATGTTTGGGGGGCACCAACGAAACTTATGGTTCTCCATTGGTACTTTTTGCCTCTCTATCTTTGAAATTAGTGCAACTTCGGATGTTTCGGGGTGGAAGGGCATACGCTCCTGTGTCTTCCTGAATAGGTGCCTGCACTATTAAATGGAGACCCCCAAGGAACATCAGATTAATACGTTGATTGTAATTCATATACTTACGTTTGCCAGTTGCCTTTCAAATTGTATGATGTCATTAGTATCTTTTTCAATAGTTTGTTCTTCACCACCCATTAAAGTACCAACTTCATTGATAGCTAGCTTGTACGCATTTAGCGCAGATTTATGCATATCGGTGAGAAAGTAGTCTCGACTAGGTAGCCCCAAAGTTGGCTGATCTAACTAAAACGAATAAAATAAATAAACGAATAAAATAACGAATGAAATAAATAAAATAAAATTTAATTTAATTTTATTTTTACAATAAAATAAAAACGAATAAAATAAACAAAAAAAGGCGAATAGATCAATATTTCAATTCTTGTACCAGGCATGACTTATGGTAAAAACAACTGTTCAGTTTAAAAGAATATAAGATTAATTATTAAAATACCTTTTTTAAGGCCAGCTTTCTGGATAAGCTGAAAATTCTTGAAACAACACTTTAAAACTAAGTTGTAGTTGTGTTATAATTGTTTTTATCTGCCTCAAACTAAACATATAGTATTTAATTTATTCACATGCATCTTGAGCCTCCATAAGATTTCCCAGGGAATGGGGGGTTAGGCTCGTCTGACTTATTGTCTACAGCAAAGAATTTTTTTTTCCTCAAATAGTATAAACCAGCTACGCTCTTGCTATCAGTAAGAATCCCTGGTGTGGTCAGTTTCTTAGTTTGGGACGCGGGTCAGTGGTGTGACCCTGTAAGCTTAGCCAGAGTCAACCCAGCTCTAAATGGGTACCTGGAGAAATCTGGGGAAGGTAAAACAGGAAGGGTTTGCGAAAGCATAGGTTGGCTGGCCCCTAGCCCCCCATTGCACTTCCTGGCTGAAGGGCCACGAAACGGAGATCAGCACCGCCGGTTTGGACCTTAAGGGTCTAGTGCCGCATCCTTTACCTTTTTTTTACCTTTATCAGTAAGAATAAAAATACTATAGAATATTATATAATAAAAGTATTTTTGATAAGAATATTAATACAATAATAAATATAATAAAAATGTTTGTTATAAATATTTATAACAAAAAAATTATAAAAATAAAAATATAATTTAAAGAAATGTTAGCTACTACTTTTAATTGAAACGAAAGTGGCCTAGAGGCACTCGTACAGGAGGCAAGTTTTTTCGCTCAAGCCTCAAGAGCAACCCTCAAGTTTTTTGAAGGGTTTAAACCTCAAAAATGTTCTTCAAGATTTTTTTTTTATATTCTCGTAATTTGTTTGCATAATATGCCCGTTTTTAGAAGTTTTGACAAACTGGCCTCACTTCTGAAATAAGTGCTAGTGAAAGTGCCTAATTCATAACATCATTACTCTCCCAAAATTACTGAAATCCTCTTTAGTAAATGTATTTGCGTAAGGCCCTGACTCAAATATTAACATTAACTTATGACAGCTAAAACCAGTGGCGGATCAGGGGGAAGGCGAGGGGGGCGCGCTACCCCTTCTAACGTATTCTAAAGTAGTGTAATTTACTTAATTAGCGCAAGTTTGTGTTAAATAAACTTGCTCCTAACGCAAGTTGATCGGATCAACCTATTTTGCCCCCTCCCCCCTAAAAAAAATCCTGGATCCACCCCTGGCCAAAACCTGTACCGAATGGTACAAGTGCGGCGGTACAGCGGTAGTATTACTCTTCCCCTATCCTAGAAGGGAGTTATAAATATATCTTTAATCTAAGGGAAGCTCCACGATGTGGAATTTTTTTTCAGTGTTTAAGCAGTAAATTCAGGTTCCCTGTTCATCATTTGCCCTTTACCGAAGACAAACTATATTTTAGGCATTTTCTCTTTTATACCGTCGAAAAATCAAATATTGTTGAGACTTTCAGGGATCGATATGATTACATATTAAGCCTTCTTTACTTCTATCAGTTCTTTCCACTAATCTTTATTTTTAAGGTGACTTTCTTTTCTTTCGTTTTGTAAATATTTTTACTTTTCAAGGTTTCGTTTGATTCTCACAAAAGGACACTGGGGTCTTCAATTTACTTTGAGTCACCCCTCTCCTGACATTTCGAAACAGTTGATTCGATACGATCGCTCCCGAGAAAAAGCAAAAAAAATAACCAAAGAATAGAAATCCACCTTTGACCACCCTTTTCGAGAAAAATATGAGATTTTGTATTTTGTTAGATGGGAGCTTAAAAAAAAAACAATTCCCAGGATTGTTAAACATATTGAATTTTATGATACAATAAAAACTTTTATTGTACGATGGTTCCACTCGGATGTTGTAATAGGCCAGTCTCCCAGTAATGATAAAAGACTCATCAACGGTGCATCTCCCCGCTCTTCTATAGCGCCTAAAAAAGAAAAAAAATGTGAGCTCATTTCAACGCTTTTCTATTTAATTATATTTGTTTACAATTCGTTAAGTCCAAAACCAAGAAATATATCTCACACTCTCCTTTCTAAAATAATGCGTGACAGAAAGTGCGAAAAACGTTTCGGTGAATCGTCATTGACTGGTTGCATTTACAGAGGTATACTTAGTTCTCAGGTGTTAGGGGACACAGGCAACGAGTTGGAAACTGTCCTAATTCAAAGACTGCCATACACGATTTTATGAGAAAAATTAAGGGGGAGTATTAGGGAGCTCTTCCCCCCAGAGGTTTCTCTTGTTATGTAAATATGTCCTCAAAAAACCGTATTGCTGCAGAAGAACAATAGCTCGGATAATAACCCTAATTTGGTTTCTTAATTTTTTATATTTTTCTTCATATTCTTTAGTTAGTTTCTTTAGTTTAGTTTCTTAATTATTTTTATATTTTTCTTCGTATTCTTCGAATTGTCGATCGTCACTTTAATGTTTTAGCGTAAAATCGCTTACTTAAATGTTAACCTTATAAGTTCTGATAGATCTTCCTTGAAAAATAGATGGTACATTTTCAAAAAGTGACAAAAAACATATTGGGTATCAAATACCAATTTTTTTTACTTGATTTATCTAGTTTATCTTAAAGTGTATTTCAGTATATCTTCCATAAAAATACAAGAAAACACTAAAAGATTAACAATATCAATTCCGCCAGACGATTGGTGTATTTATCAAAACCAGGTATTGGTCTGGTTAGTCAATTCTCTTTACTTTTTACTGGAAATTAATCGATATGCTAATTGTACGTATTTCATTTAAAACAGAGAAATTTTCTATCTTTCCTATCGTAAGACAACCTTTGACTACTACTCTGTTCTTGCACCTGTAACTACAAAAGTAATAAAAGTAGTATGGAATCAAAGAGTCAACAAGTTAAAAGAGGACTTTCCCTCGATTAAGGTGAAGTTTTGTTTTTTAAAATAGGTTTAAATAAAACTAATATAAAGTTATTAATTGAAATGAGGGCTGATAGCTTTTCACTGTGCCAAAAAAGTAAGCTTATCGGGAGGGAAAGATCAAAGGCTGGTCCTTAGTTTTGTCCTATGTGTGGAGGTTTAGATGAGAGCGCGTATCACTTGATGTGTGAACGTGAAG
>NW_028297431.1:4304564-4333681 GCF_049724085.1 Artemia sp. Qi Xiang Cuo
GTCTTCCTAGTCTTCGATATAAGAATCGCTCGAATATATTGGGTCTACAACGTTATTATTTCGTATAAGTCGATAAGTATTTCTGCAGTATTGATGTGATGGCGAGGAGTCTGACCGAGACAACACGGTTACAAAATTATTGGAAAATGTAAATAGAGTCAAGAATAGCAAAATTTTCAGTAAAAAAATTGCGGCTCTAGTATCATTCAATTTAATACAAAAGTGAAGACAAAGAATAAAGTTCAGGGGTATTTTGTGCACTTTGACTTAAGACTTAAAGGTGTATATTCCGATAAATTCTTCATCTTATATCTAGTCCATATTAAAGTTGAGCGTTATTTAATTTGCACTTTTTAATAATGCCTTTAAAGGTTTCTGCTAATCCAGATCTATTATCTACTCTACACAAAATAGCTATGACTGATTTTTACATCTTCACGTCACCCACCCTCCATAATAACAATGAATACCTCGGCCAGTGAAGCTACTCACCTGGTCGATTTTTGGGTACCAAATATCACCTCTTAATCCTCATTTATTTCTCACGACTTTTGCCCGAGCCACATCATAGTCACATCTGTCGATAAAACAAAAGCAAGTTTTATGAAGAAAGTGGCATTTTCTAGATTTTAGCGCCACACTTTTATTTAAGAATGGGAAATTGAAATTTTAAGAAATTAGCTTAAAGAGTTCGCACCAACACTAATTTGTGTCCAACTGTTCTCTTCTAATGCTACGTCTTCTTAGCTTTTGTCAGACTCCTGTCAAATGTAGAAGAGCTGCTGTTTTAAGTTTCCACATTTTCTAGTCTTAAGAATTATGCCTTAAATCTTGACTCTGATTGTCAGTCAAGAAATTTTCTTTTGTTTTTATTACGTTTATTGAATGTTTATTAGTGAAACGCTTATTGCAGACCATGGACCTCATTGAAGAGATACGCGATAGTTTTGGGAACCTGCTCAAGCAGACTGATTGGCTCGATGGGATCACCAAAGAAGAAGCAAAGACAAAGCTCTCAGCCATACAGCCTTTAGTTGGATATCCAGACTATATAGTTGAGGATGACAGACTGGCTGATGATTATTTTGCGGTATGTACTGCTTATTTAAAATCCCTTCTGTGATGCTAGGGAAATGTCTTTCTTTAACCTAGTACAAGTAACGTATGCCACGCTTCTGTACCATAAACTATAATTTTCCTTAATTGAAATATATTCCTCCAAATAGATGGAGAATAAGGTTCTAACCCCATCCCCTATATATTATTACAAACAACTTCTCATTAAAAGTTGGAAAAATAGGGTCTATAAATACCATTCTTAAGACTTCTACTTTAAATTCTTTTAGTTAGAGAAGGGCTGGGCACTTGAGCTTCCATCAGTGCTAGGTTTATAACTTTTTTTCGTTCCTTTGTACGAATCTAAAGATTAAATTATCTGTTATAAATGCTGCATTGTAGAGGCGGACAGAATACCATAAAATGCAGTGTGATGCTGAAGTCACAAAAGCTTGTTTTATCTTTGAAGTTAATGCAATTCCAGAATTGCGATATATTTATTACAATAAATTTTTTTATTTATTCGAGTTTTAGCAGCTCAAAGAGACTGAGGCGTCAATCAGCATTTTTTTTGTAGACTATTTTTCCGCTAGTCCTTTATCGACTTTAATCACTACAATTACTTCTATCTAATATTTCATTTGATTATGGGGCGGGGGAGGCACGGGGCGAGCCTACACTTATAACTTATCAAATATTATTAAAAAATGGCAACAATCTATTTGAGTTTGATGGATATCCTCATTAAAATGCTTTTTTGAAAAGTCATGCAACATTAAGTATTTTCGAAAAGTATTTCCGAAAAAAAAAATATTTTCGTAAAAGTATTTTAATAAAGGTTTAACCAATTTAACCAAATAAGCATTTAACCAAACCCAAATAGGCTGTTACTATTTTTCTAGTAATATTGACCAGTTATAAGTGTAGACTGCTCCACTCCCACCCTCCCAGTATACATATATTAAGCAAGCTTGTTCGATAACAAAAAGCCCACACTTCACAAAGAAAAAAAAATCAAATTTTAACAAAAATAATAAATAAAAAAAATTGGAATAGAACACTTCGCCAAAATAACCGCTATCAAATATCGGATTTATTGATATATTCTTTTTAAATTTAGAATGGTAATGGGCAGGATATGGTCAGATTCAAAATATAACCTGGGAGACACAAATAAGCCAATAGCTTGGTGTTTCATATTTAGTTTGAACGAGTTTAGTTTTCTTTTTCGAGAAAGATTTTTCGTTGAAAATTTATCCTTGCATGAAAGCTATTTTGCTAGTGGCGTCGACATGTCAAGTTCTTGCTCAAGACTATTTTACTATTTCTTCTCGTTTAAATCCATAACCCGTGCGACCAGGGGTAGAGGGAGTCCAGGGGCGTCAGTTGGGGGGGGGGAGTATTTTTCCCCCCATCCCCTAAATTTCGAAAATTAGACTTTTGGGGGTATTTTTATTGTCAAATGTTTTTGGTATATTGTTAAAAAAAAATAAAGATAATAAGAGTAGCACCGCCTAGATTTCGAAAAATAAATTTTTCAGCAAAAAGAAAAAATAATTAAGGCAAAAAATATTGCCTTAAATCTTTGGTCTGATTGGTCAATCACAAGTTTTATGCTTGAAAGTTAGGCAATGCTCAGGTCAAGAAATTGTGACTTGGATACATAGTTAGCGCTGGAGTCATGCGTGACTATGATTTTATCGATTAGTGTTCCTATAATATAGCCCAGGCATATTTAAGAGATGACAGTAGTTATCAAACAATCTTACGTGACCAGTAAAAATTATTTATAAATGTTGAACAAGTAAATGACTTCACCCGCGTAGTAGATCAAAAGTAAAGGATAAATTCCATCCGTATACCCTTCTTCGTCCAACCATAATTATTTACTAAAAGCATTATTAAAAATTAATTTAAGAAGGCTACTGTTCATTGAAAATTTTGACTAAATATTCAGATTTGTCCAAATTTTTATTACAATCCAAAATTTATATTTTTAAGCAGAAAAGCTGTCAAAGGGGGGCGCACCCAATCAATTTACAATTATTGATATATACAATTTAACAGCAAGAAATCAGAGGTTTATTGGGCTGGTAGCAAATATCGTATTTAGGTTGGGCCTGACCATGATTTCAAGAACGGTCAGAAATTAAATAAAAAAAAACAAGCTTTTTCAACTGGATGTAAGGATCAACATTGGAACTTAAAATGAACAGAAATTATTTCACATATGAGGGGTGATTCCCCCTCCTCAACCCCTTGCTCTTTAGGCTAAATTTTGACTTTTGGTTCGAATTCTTTAAGAAGACTACATAAACACAATGGCCATCGATTTGGAACAAGAATTTTTTTTAAGCACCAAAAAACTTCAGCATAACGAGCGAGGGGTGGAGAAGGGAGCAGCCCTCCCCTGATGTGGAATAGTTTCTGTGCGTTTTAAGTTTAAACGTTGCTCCTTACTTCCAATTGAAAAACTTGCGTTTTTTTTCAATTTCTTAAAGCACTATTCCTGAAACTACATCTTCTTTTTCTTATCCGTACAGCGGAAAGGCAGTGTCATTTTCACTAATTAACACTCTTTGTTTTACATAATTATCAAAGCTTTAGCTGTACTAAAATTCTTTATTTCAGTTAGATATACTTGAGGACGAATATTTCATTAATGTGCTGAAATTTGTACGAGCAGCATTTGAAGCAGAAATAAGTCGAGTAAATCAGCCCGTAGATAAGGAGCAGTGGAATATAGTACCAGCTACAGTGAATGCCTATTACAGCAGACAGCGTAATCAAATTTGTGAGTAATATCTTATGCTGTTCAATGATCTCTAAGAACTAGTATTGTGGTTCTTTTCCTTTGAGGTACCGTCAAAATGAGGTAGTTCTTGCCAATATGATGTCCCTATTTTGGCAGCAATAGGGATATTTATGACAGACTCAACACTATGCCAGATTACAGAAATAGTGTATCTATTTTCAGGCTTCACATGGAGAAGATATTGAAGAGAATGATTTGTCGGGGGGGGGGCTCAAGAAAAAATCAAAGAAAAACCCTAAAAGGGAAATTTTATTAAACAATCATAAAATTTAATAAAAAAAATGCACACCTCGAGAATTATTTCGGGGCTCTGAAGCTCTCCCCCCCCCCTTCATCCGGGATATGAAAATAAATTTCTAAACTCGTATTTTGTTGCAAAAATTATCATTATGTTCCACCGAGACAAAAGCTGAGAAAAAGAACATGTTGTGCTGTTTAATGGGCAGCTTAAAGACAGGGTATATATTATTAAACTGGAAGGGCCAAAAAATCCGTCAGAGGAAGATTACAAATAGCATTACATTAGCGCCGTTTGGTTTTGGGTTTGTGTTTTTTTTTTGTTTTTTTTTTGTTTTTTTTTTTAGCTGTGCACTGCTATTCTGACTTTGGTTCCAAGGTTGCACTTTTTTTTAACTTTTTGCCCGTCCAAATCAGTAACATTGTACTCAATGTGGCACTAGTTTCTTTTTTTATTATTACTTTTTCTATAAGAACTACGTTAAAGCGCCGAAATTCGTTTCACTTGTGTTTACTTTGTTCTCTGCAGCTATTTTTATATAGTAGCTCGGGAAGCTTTTTTTTTCCAAATACCTTTGAAAACAGGTAGAGGGTTCTTGTTGCAGCTTTAAATACTTCAATTTTTGCTGAAACAAAACTTCTTATAAATTTTAACTTTTAAAACTTTTTGCATGCTGACCCATGGTCTGCGTTGCGCAGGTGCAGATCTTTTGATTTAATGCCTTCGGCCAGGAGTGTAATAGTTTTATAAATCATTGTAAAAATCCAGGAAAGGGATGCAACGCTTCAATGTGCTTTGTAGGTTAGGAACTGAGACATTTTATAGAAGGGAAGGGGGAGGTAGAATTTTTTTATGGTTCTGTCTCATCGCTGATTCATTCATATCTATATAATACTAGATATACATTTTTTCTTTTTTTCTTGAACCTTAGTGTTTTCACTTCAACGCTGTTTTAATTACCCTGTCTCCACTACACCACTGTCTACCTGACTTTTGCCATCTAAAAACTGTATTTCGCGTATAAATGTGTTCACCTGATCCTGCCCTCTTTTTTTCCTCTCGCATCTTCTTTTTCCTTTCCATATCTTCACAGTTTGCCCAATAAAAAAGAAAAATGATAATGGTCAGACTCTGAAGTTTTCGCTATTTATTCCATTCTGATATTTCAAAGATGGCACTTGGTTAAGTGTAAAATTCTTACTTCAACATTTTTTCAGGGTCGGACTTCTATTGTTTTTTTTTTTTTTTTTTTTGTTTTTTTTCTATCTCTATGAAAAATATTTTCTTTCTCAGGTTACAATTATTTGTTCAAAAATGCTAAAGATCTAATTGTGATTTTTTAATTTCTTACAGTTATGAAAGCTTATAGTGTGAAAGGTTAAGTGTAAAAATCTGACTTCAACATTTTTCAGTCGGACTTCTATTTTTTTTTTTATCTCTATGAAAAATAATTTCTTTCTCAGGTTACAATTTTTAGTTCAAAAATACTAAGGATCTAATTGTGATTTTTTAATTTCTTATAGTTGTGAAAGCATTATCACGGTAGACGACACTCAAAACTTTCAGAGGTCACGCATCTTTGTCACCTTTTAAAACCACTGAGAGAAACGATTGCTCATTTTCGTTGTCTCGTCATCTGTATTCCGTCATCTGTATTCCGTTATCCTCGTCATCCGTTCTCTCCTTTTCTCTGCCTTAATGTACATTTGGTGTTGCGCAGATTATTTAAAATTTAAAAATTCTTAATATTAAAACTTTTGAATTCTTAATATTAAAACTTTTGAATTTTTAATATTAAATAAACTTTGGAGCTTTACTTTTTGAATAAAATAAATTTGTTATCTTTAGGAATATCCGTAAATTCCCTTTCAGAATACATTTCAAGAATATTTGATAGTTAGGGGCCATAGCTCGCTTAGCCCTGTTCAAAATGACATCTCTCAAGGGAAGTGTATTTCTTACCCTCTCAATTGGCGTCCTTAGTTGGAGCCAACAGGCGCAGAGAAAGAATATTTTGTTCTAGCTTAGTGAAAACGAATTTTTGGATATTTTGAATTCAATGGAGGAATAATCGGTGAAAGTATTGGAATCAATAGGTGAACGTATCCAACATTTAAATATTGAATTTAAACGAGCTCTTGATCATCCGTTGATTGAGAAGATTTGGTAAAGAAGAATAGAGGATTAGGCTCCGTGGTAACGAAAGAAAAGATGTTAGGACTGAATTAAATAATTCTTTTGTTAACTAAATGAATTAACTAATTATGTAAAATTGGTTGAAACTATTATCAATATTCGAATGATCCAAAAAATATCCCAATATAAGTTTCCTTGTTTTTCATCACATGAATTAGATTTTTCTTCTTAAAACAATATTTTATTTTACGGACATCGTGTTCAAGACCATTTATAGCTTCTTCTGGTAGCTAAAGATTAGACAGTTTTCAGACATCCATTTTTCAAAATTTGGGATTTCATCAAGGAATGTTTTCATTTGAATTAAATGCTCTGAACCCAACATGTAACTAATAGATCAAACACTTAGTCGCTTGCGACCAAATGCTATGTATAACTACATGTTAATAGACTTGACTACATGATAACTACACAAGACCAGACAATTAGGTCAGTTTCACGAAGAGAAATCCCAAATGACCCCTAACAATTTCTCCCGCTTAAAATTAACTAAAATTAACTAATGGTGGTGTAGTACTTACATTTTTAGTATTTACTAACTTATATGTACAAACGACAAGCAATTAGAAACAGTCAAAACGTCTCAACACGTTGTTATTTTTCTGTTCTGTTTGATTTTTGTCATTTACTATAACACCTTTCTGATTATAACTACTGAGTTCCTTTTTTTGTCCCTATCTGCGATTTTTTTTTTCCTAGTAACACGTTTGCAGTTAAATTGTCTGCTTAATAACTGGAATTATTTTTTTATCGCGTGTCGTTTGATGCCATATCTAGGTACAAGGATTTACGGTGCTACTCTCTTATGTTTGCAAATATCCTTTCCTCATCAGTTAACTGCCGAAGGACTGTCAATCTCCACCATATGCTGCACATCTCAGAGCAATGCCTGTTCAGCCGCTGGTGGCAATCTTTCACCACGCGAAACCTCTTTGCGCCACGCATGGCACACTTCTGCCAGAAGTGGTATGTCACCTGGCGTACATAATTTTGAAAGTGACCGACCTTTCGTCAACTGATGCAATAATTAAATATTACTTTATTTTTAGTGTTGCCTGCAGGAATACTTCAACCCCCATTTTATCATCAAGGACTGCCACGAGCCTTGAATTATGGAGGAATTGGTGTCATCATCGGTCATGAGATAACCCATGGTTTTGACGATCAAGGTAGACAATTTGATGCAGAGGGGAACTTACGGCAGTGGTGGGGCCAAGAATCGCTGATCCGGTTTAAGGAGAAAGCTCAGTGCATTATAGGTAAATCAAATTAGAAAATTCGACTTAGGAAGAATTGAATAATTAAGAAAAATATCCACGATGATCTGAAATTGTTCGGAATAAAGATTTTGGCTGAAAGATTTTATTTTTCTTCCTTGTAATGTTTCGGGGATTCGCTTTCATGACTAAAGGGCATATTTATAACAATAAAAAATGAACTTAATATTTACTGAACAAATAACATCAATTAAGGCTATGTTAGTCCACGTAATGTAGTATACAAAACGGGAGTAGGACGACTTCATGTCAAGGAGAAAAACACCAGAAGCTCTGGGCAGAACTTACAAAGCGATTTCAGAAGTCCGTGAACCCCAATTTCATCTCTTCGACGCTAAATTCACTGTTTTCATGTTACAGGATCTTGACATGATTTTTGGTAAAATATCGATATCGATGGAATCATAACAAGATTTTGATAATTTATGTGATATTAATATCACCTTTTCTCTTTGGGTATTTTCTAGTTTACATAAAATCACACATACCGAATATAGCTTGCATATAAATAGCTCAAATGTTTTAAACGTTCCACATTTGGTATTAGTGTGTAAAAGTGAAAAAAAATTTAATTGTAATGAAAAATAATTTCTTAATTCTTTATTTTCTTATTTAAAAAAAAATATTAAGAACATTTTAAAAAACTTTTGAAATAAAAATAACTAAAACATTAAATCGATATCAATTTCCTACTGAGCCTACGGTAAATTTGTTTTTGATTAACGATAATTTTTAGCTGATGAATCAGATGCCATTTTAGAATAATAGGTTAAGTAACTTTAGTTAAAAAATGGCAATATCAAACCAAAAAAAGGATCTACCACTAGCGATCCTTGAAGCTCGTTATATTTTCGATATTAATTTTTCAAAACACATTGAGAATTTTTGGCCATGGGCCTAGTTAGAACACTATATTGATGCAAAGGTTAGTTTACATTTGATAGCACTTACTTTATTTGACTTTTGGGGGAACTAGACGTCGTTCCGCCTCTCCTTCTACCATAACTTCATCAACATAAAATTTCAACGAGGCACTATTCGGAGCAACAGTTTCGAGACGTTACATCGAATCTCCATCCCATATCCAACCAAAAGAAGGGGAGCTCTTGAGCTGCTCCATGCTCTTAACCATCATTTTTTTTGTGTCTGGCCTACCACGATGCATTTCGAGTTTTCAAGCTAATGCCTGAGTTTTCATATTGAGTTTTCAAACGGATGGAAATTAACCAGGAGGTACAACGGTGGTCAACATGGCGTAGAACACAACCAAGCCATATGAGCCGTTATCTCATCACAATTTCCGAATCTGGGTGTTGGTGCTTACAGTGATCGTTAATCTCCTTACTAAATGTATGATCACGACCCTGGATGCGTAGAATGCGGTAGAATGGCGAGTGCATTTGATAGTGGTCCTGAAGATTATATATTCAGACACTGAGACTTCAAAGAGGAAGACATCTAGCCGAGCTGCCCTGTGTCAGTATCTCACCAATAAACTCATACTTGTTTTGTTGTTTTGGAAGGGGGAGCTTTTTGGTTTACTATACATCTGTGGCCCAAAAGAACTTGAAAGAATTTCAATACAATAGATCATCGTTCATTCCTTTAAAAAAATTGATACTTAAGAAAATGTCGGATCTAATCTGGAATTTAGACAAGAGCATTTTTACTTTGTACGATGTGGAGTGGGGGCCTGAATCAACAGGCCCAAAGACTCCAATGTTTTATTTTACTTATAGGTATCGAAATGTTGGATCCTCTGAAACCATGATACTAAATTCTCTCAAACCTGACCAATCCTGCCACAATAGGGTTCGAAGTATCAGTAGTAACCAAGGTACTATTTTGCGTACGCCCCAGTACCAAACAGGTTTTTCTGGTAGTTAATTCTATTCTACTGGTTGTTACATCTTTCTTTGCCAGGGGATTTACGCAATTTCAAAGTTCAATGTCTTTTTTTTTAGTGATAAACCAAAACCAGCATGTCTTGTTTCGTTGTTATGCAATTATTTTTTGTATATATTCAGGTTTCAAAATAGATTGTTGAACAGTTTTAAATAGTCTTTTCAACTAAACACAACAGACATTTTTCGTAAAAATTTACATAGAAAATGGATAATACTAATCAATTTCTGGCGAGTAAAAATTTTATCATTACTATAATAGAAAGAAATTGTCTTGTCCTTAAGTAAAGGGAGAAATTCTTTCCTTACACTGTGTGGTTACCTCTTTTTAAAAAAGCTTCATTGATCGTTAAATATTAAATGATCCCCTGTATTTCAATTTTAGTAAATATTCAAAAAAAGAGAAACATGTTCACTTTGATTTTGGTTCATTGTATATGAAAAATTAAAATAGAATGGTAGAAACAACCACTTTGCTAATGGCTTAATCTATTTGACTACTTAAAACTTACACTAGAACTAAGGGTACTTATGCACTTAGAAGCCTATTGTTTAGGAGCTGAAATCTCCACATAGTTCTCTTATAGGCTGAAATTTACGGTGCGATTTTTATCAAGATCAGTGGCCTTTTTAGGGATGTTTTTGAAAAAGTGCTTAGCTTTCGATCGGTAATTTGGGATTAGAATAAAATGTTGATTCTTTTAATGTATTAATTGTTACTAAAGCTTCCTTTTTATTACGGTGCGATTTTTTATCAAGATCAGTGGCTTTTTTTTAGGGATGTTTTTTGAAAATATTTCCAGGCTGTCTGCGTTGAAGAATATCTTCCTGAAATTTAATGCGTTCACACCCTCACCCTCCCCCCATTTCCTCAAAAATAAAATTTGTTACCTTATAGCCCTATTTAATAAATGACATTGTTAGCTTAGCTATCCTTTTTATTTGACGGGCCTTATTATCTCATAGGGGGATTGACTGAGCCATGTTAATTAACTTTTCCACTTCTTAAATTTCTATTTATGTCTACATTTGATTGAAATCTGGTAGTTTAAAGAGAAAAAAGGCTGTTATACCAAAGAGTTTAATAATTTCTAACTAAATTAACTTTGAGTTTCATAAAATGTTCATAACTGTATGAGTAGCAACAATTTTACGCTTGAGTATACAAAGAGGAGGCTCGCTGAAGGAAGTGTCAGTGACCAGATAATCTTGAATAAGAAAAACAAATATGTTCTTCATCTTATGAAATACGGAAGTACTTGACTGTCACATGCAATTCTTCTCCATATTGTTTAATAAGGAACGCAAATACTGCTTTTTAAGTTTGAATTTACAAATAAAGTCACGGAAGCATGGACGTAGGGGGGGGGCAGTTTATAAAAGGCCCTCCATCCCACTATCAAAACCCCTGATTTTGAAATCAAGATGTTTTTTACACTACTTTAGATGTCTAACATAAATTGAAATATTTTCCAACCCCAAAATGCATTTTTTTTTTCAAGCTAAATTTTTGTCTTTTTTTAAACGAAGAAGATACGTGCTATAATGCCCCTCTGGAAAAGAAAGCGAGATGGAGCGAACCCGCATTAATGCAAGCCACAAGGCCATCTATTATCAAATACGCTGGTATAATTACACATGACTTGGACCAGCCAATGGCCGCGAATCTTTTAATACCAGGATCCTACGACCCCAGTGTTAGCTCCATGCAAACTGGAAGGAAGTTGAAAAGGGAATAGGCTGCTTCATATATTGCCTCAACCACATCAGATTAAGATAGGAAGGACACTGCTCTTCAAGCCATACCAGAGACTTCTGATATGCAGCCAGAACTTGTAAATGTATATATTTTTTTTCCTTATTTTTTCAAAAAAATAAGACAAAATTTTCTCAGGCGCATAGCTTTTGATGAGTAAAAATTAAAATTTGTTTCTAAAAACTATTTCATTTTCTTTCATTAACCAAATTAGTGATATATAAAGTAAAGCTTATAACACTGAAATAGTTTATCACGCATTTATATAAAAAAAAAAAAACACCCTACCTTGTAACTTCTAACCAAGACGCCTTCTAATGCAATAATTCCAATATTCCTTTTAAACAAAAACTAACTATTTGAAAAACAAAAACTTAACTATTCACTGTTTCACAAATCGTTCTCAAACTGTCGTATTTTTTGTACTAAACCGTCATACACATCCGGGGCTATCAAATTATTCCCATCGCTACAGTCTGAATTTTAATCCGCTTAGTGAGGTTCTTGAAACTGGATATGTATTTGCGATAAGAAAGGTCTTTTTAATAATCTCCGATTATGTCTTTCACATGCGAAGAAAACATTATTTTGCATGAACTCATTTTCAAGCAATTATTTTTGTTGAAAGATTCAAGAAAAGAATTTGAGCCTGTTCTATTTGAACAGTGTTGTGAAGTCTAATACCCCCAACTCGACCGGTTATGGATCCGCCGCGCGCAACGAAAGCTCCCGTGACCCAAGGGTCCTCCCCGGGAAGGGTTTGGGGGGGGGGCTCGTAACAGGACCATCCAACATTTTAATTGACCTTTCATGGATGTTACGAAAGCAGAAAAAAGTTCTTCTTTCGTAAAAACATTTAGTTAGACAAGGTCAACTACATCCACAACTTCAAATAAATCCGTCGACAAAAGACAGAGGACCATTCGAATTATTGAGAAATTAACACCACCAACCGCTAACATATGGGATTCGTGTCCATTAACTGAAGCCGATGAGCATGTGTTCATACAGCATACCGCGTCAGTTGAACGATGGTCAAATTTCATTGACAGTTATATTGAAGAGGGTCAAGCACTCGAATTGAACTCATATTTCGCATTTTTATTTAAAAAAATTTTTGGAATTAAACCATTAATTTTTTTTTATCATTCTCTTGTTCTAACTTACCCCTCTAAGAATAAGACTACATTTCCCTGACTAAAAAAACAAAACAAAACAATATATATTTTTTAACATGTTCAGTTGACATTATTAAAGAAATAAGGAAATGTAACTTTTTTTTCTTCTTCTTTTAATTGTTCAGGTGGTGGTGGGGACAATGACTGAGAAATTTACAAAGTTTATTAACTATAAAAAAAATGATTATTTTACATAAAAAATAAAACTTTTTTTCTGCAGATTAAAAATATAACACCACCAGTGACACCAGTGAGTGAAAAAGCAAGTGTATTTAAAGAACCAAATCTGTCACCACCAGCAGAGTTCAGAGATGAACCTACACTGGATCTAGATAATCTGGAGTGGCTTGGGGGGTTCCTTAACGACGTTTTTTGGGGAACTGACCTGCTTGGAGGACTTAACTTGCGATATTTACATGCTTGAGGACCCGGAGTGGACGGACAGTTTTATTCATGAATATTTAAGCGACGGTACTAATGAATCTGAACTAGATGCTCGAAATAAAATTCCATCAGAGTAAAATTCGGGCTGTCTCAATCAATTTTTCCAAAACACCTAGGAATATGTGCTGTGGACCCTTATGCCACACCCCCCCACCGCGATTGAACAGACTGGGAGTCGTATCATTAACATTTTCCTGTCACCCTCCTCCACCATTCCACTTAGTGGTAGTAGATAGTAGTAGTAATACAACAGCAGCTCATTTGTTCGGTGACATTTTTAAAGACAACTTTACTGTTAGTGAATTGAGTCCTGAAACGACATGAACAGGGCAAGAAGATACTACTACGTCCTCGGAATTGCTTGATTTTTATTTGTTCAAATCTGCTCGAGATCAATTGCGAACATACTGGGTTGATTTTAGCCGCCCTGAGGAAAATACAGGCAGTATTTTAAATGATCCTGTGAAATTTCTCCATAGCCAGATCGACAAAATCAAGTTTAAAATGGATATTCAGATCCTAACTTGAGGGAATCAGGGGGGGGTTAAAGCATCGGTTAATAAAAAATTTTATTGACAAAATGCAACAACTAGAGGCATTTTTTATTTTCATTTTTCGACAGGCAACCAGACTTTTTAGCCAGGTCTAAACGATTTTGAAGACAATTTTTTCACATGGTTGAATAAACTAATTTCAAGTTTGGACAAATCGAGCGAGAGAGGGCGTGGGTCCACCGTTTTATACATTGAACGCATAGATCTGAATCTCAGTAGATTTAAAAAAAAACTTTAGTTTGAGGGGTGAGAGGGGTAAAAGAATAAAATGCCAGCGAGATTTGTCGGGTACAGTAGGAGTTCAGGGCTTCAGATTTGACACGGGACTGCAATGTTTTAAGTACGCGTTTTTAGCAGTAGCCCATAAGACATTATAAAAGATTCATGAGTGAAAAATCTCGACGGACTTGCTCGTAGCCGTGGAAAAAATTTCCCTAAAGTAAATTTTGATTGTTTAGATAGACAGTATGCGGTGTCCATAAAAAAAATAAGAATGTTCAAAAAAGCACAGGAAACTATTGGTGGGGGTGGGGTTGGTCTCCAGTATGACACTGAATGAGTAGAGGGGGGGAAAAACCGAATAAAAAAAGTGTTTTGTACTCAATGAGGACACCGATGGTGGAAAATGTAACAAATTGTGTACGGGTTCTTTACCAACATCCAAAAGATGTAAATTCTTATGGTCATTTTTTCCCCGTTACAGCGATAAGTGGACCCCACTGTCAAGGCAAGAACAACGGTGAACACTTCTCTTGCCCCATGTTTTTGTCCTCATTTAGACCTGAGCGAACGTTTACAGATCAAATAAGGCCTTGTAAACTTCACCGGCATTAGGGACTAGACATGCCGGCAGAAGTCAAAGACATTTTACAGTTTAAAATTTTTAAAATTCCCGTCTACAATCTGGTGAAGTGTCTTCAGATCGGGAAACGGGAATGGTTGAGGTATCGAACCCACCCAAACCAAATATAGTCAAGGAACACAAACTAGTTGCGTGTTCCTACGCACACGCCCGTCGCGATTGCAACAATAAAATGCTATTGGAAGAGTTTTTTTTACTATGGACGAGGAGGGCAGTATGGAAAAGCTATTGGTTTCTTTAATAAAAACGGCAAACAGAGCAATTTCACGATTACGTCATACCAATTATCCAATGACATTGTCGGATAAGGAGCGACAGACACTGGGAAAAGGGACAATTTGTTGGGTATGTAAGGACGCCCTTGCTCCAAAAGACGCGATACAGGACCACAATCGCACTATCGATCCTAATTCAATAGGGCAAAGTAACTTTCGTGGTCTGGCTGACACGTCGTTCAATTTACAAATTAAACAACAACTTTTTCCATAAGTGTTTATGTATAACTCTAACTATAATCTAAAGTATGTGCTACCTGCGATGGCTCATCTTCAAAGAGATGACACAACAGATGATGCATGGGTGATAGACAGCTTTACGTACAATATCTTACATAAATCATCGGAAGATTTGCTTGTTTGGAATTTATGTGGAAACTTGTTGAAACCGGCTTTAAGTACACGAATAAAAATTGCTTTTTAGATTCCTACAATTTTTTCCTAAATCATTGAGCGAATTAATTCAGGTACAGAAGAACGATGACGGCTGCAATGCTTTCCCCCTTCTCAAGCAACAATTTCCAAATGATCTATATGATTTGTTAACGGTCAAGGGCATCTATCCTTATGACCATTGTTGTTCCATGTCGAGATTCGCCGAGGAAACTATTCCTCCACTTGAATCGTTTTATGACAGTCTTCACAACCGGAGGTGAACCCCTGAGGACTGAAGTTTTGCTAAAAAGGTTTGGGCAGAGGGCGTAAATAAATAAGGTTTTGAATACTTTTATATATTTTTGTAGAGTGACTTGTTAACTCGGTTAGAAGTTGTGTGTAAAAATACGTACAAAATCTATGAGGAATTTTTTCTTGATGCGATTTCTTATTTTTCTTCGACTCATCCCGTTATTGACCTCATACTAAAAATGAGTGCTGAAAAAATCAGGCTAATCCCTGACAGGGATCAGCACATGTTCATCAAAAAGTCAAGGAGGGGGGGTTTTGTTTTTCATGGGGACCGTATATTCGAAACTGATCTAGCAGGACAGAGGACTGGGACAAAATTGAAGGTAGTTTTCCTCGATATGGAGTCTCTCTACCCTTCAGTCATCTCCAATTATGCACGACCTTGCAGCAACTATAAATGGTTCAATGATCCACAAGCTTCCCATTTAACAGACCTTGACAGTGTTGATGAAAATGGCCCGGTTATGTATTTTTGTGAAATTGATGTGGAGATACCAGTAAAGCTTCATGATTCAGTAAAGGATTTGATTTTTCTGCGAATTAATAGACCTGTGACTAAGGACTGTTTGAGTCCCTGCAATATGTGTATATTCGAGGTGGATTGATTGCATTGGGCACCTTCAAAACAAAAACTTATTGCTGCCATTCTGCCAAAAAAAAAATTGTTTTAGATCATGTAGCATTAAAATGTATTTTCAGCAATGGTTTCAACGTCACAAAGATTCACCAAGCCCTCGATTTTAGTCAAAAACCTGATTTGAAAACGTTAGGTGACTCTTTTGTCAACAAACACTCTGCAGCAGAGACGAAAGCCGAAAGAGAAATCTATAAACTCATTTTGAATTCAGCTGTCTGCAAAATGTATGTGAGTGTTCATACCAGGAATCTTTGTGACGTTTTGACTAATCCAGAAAAATGTGATTGAATTATTACCAATCCCATTTATACTTACTTTACAATCAGTGGTTCGGAAGTGGTACTTTTGAATATGAAAAAAAGACGCAGTGTTTTAAATAAGAATATTGCTGCAGGCAGTCCAGTCTTGGAGATATCAAAAAAACTCATGTTAGAATTCTAATATAGTTTTGCTAGGGTACGATGGCCGGAACAGGGGCCAGTAGAGGTCTGCTACGGGGATATGGACTCTCTACTGCTGAGAGTAAAAACACCAAATATAAGGGATAATTCGGTGCATGGTTAATTTATCCGCTCCTGGTGGGACTACCCAATTTGGAATTGGTGTATTTACCCTGATCTAGTGGAAGGTGTGGCACCAAATCTTACTCTATTTTAAAATAATGAACCAGGGCGTGACTCGCTTTCCCGTGTTATGTTTATATGTCAGAAGATTTAGTTTATTCTGACACAAGACGAGGAACTCAAAAAAAGTTGCAAAGAAGGACCCACATACTTTGTGGACAAAAGTTTCGAAACGAACATGTATAGGAATTTTTTTGTAGAAAATACAATTCTACGAACAATATTGTTGGTAATTCATTCATTGAACTACATGAACTTTACTGTACATGTAGAGGAAATAGCCATAAGTAACATGTCCGAGATGGTCTATGTTTTCCAAGATGGTGTTACCATCCTCCCCCTTGGAAAGTATTTGACTTCAGACCGCACCGAATGTATTGGCCACAGGGAAAGTCTCGGCTTAAATAAAGTTCTGTCAATAGTTTCCTAAAAACCTTTTGGGAGGGGCCTCGCGGCCTTTGGGGGGGGGGGGCCTCGCGGCCGGGGGGGGGGGCCGGCCGCCAGCGCGGGGGGCGCTCCGTCACCAAAGTTATCTTTTTTTTGGGCTTAGAGCAGATTTTTTTTTCAAGTGCTCTCTCCAATTTAATGTTTTTTTTTCTCTGTAAACAAAAAAAAGTGTTTTTTCTCTCTGTATCCCTATGTAAGTGTTTTATTTTTTATTATAAATAATTTTTAAAAAGTGTATTTTTTCAAGTGCTCTCTCTCTCTAATTTAATGTTTTTTTTCTCTATAAATAAACAAAAAAAAGTGTTTTTTCTCTGTGCGTCCCTATGTAAATGTTGTATTTTTTATTATGAATAAATTAAAAAAAGTGTATTTTTTCAAAGCATTTTTACTTTTTTTTATGTGCATTTAATAAAAGAAAAAAAATATGATTATTTCTTATTCTTCGTCTTTGTCTTATTGAAGAACAGAGTAGTAGTAGTAGTAGTAGTAGTAGTAGAGAAATTATTTAGTCATTAGACAATTAGAGTATATAGGTAGTTGTCCAATTAATTTGTTGAAAAGAATATGCATGAATTTAAAAGACTGCTCAGATCATGTCTATCTGGGCCCTTAATCTCGGGAAAAACAACGCTTTTAACTAAAATAACTAAACTCTGTTGTAAAATTATTGCGGGAAAGCCGAAAAAAATCTTCTAGTGCTAGATTACTTGGCAGGGGTCATAAGAAATAATACAAGAACTTGCTGCCGTCATGAGATTGGTGCAGATACCGTTCATATAGGGAGTTGATGTTTTCAACATTAATGAACCAAACTCTTGGCTGATCATTGATGATCTGGCTGAATCTATTAAACAAGGGTCCCAGCAAATGCTGCAATTGTTCACTGTTCGCTCTCATCATGAACAGATTTCCATTACTCTTGTTCTGCAAAATATCTTTCATCAGAGCACATGCATGCGAACACTTGCTTTCAACTGTACCTACTATATCATCTACAGAGTTGCTAGTGATTCTCGTTCGCTAAAAAAGCTCAAGAAAAAAATCTACCTTAGTGTCCCTAAATGTATGCTCACAGCATACTGTCAGGTAAATAATGGACCCCCCGGCTATGTCCTATAGAAGATTAGTCATAATACGTCCGAGGATCTGCTCTTAGTCACAGATATTTTTAACAATGAAATATCAACATATCTCCCAATGAACACTAAAAAAACCTATTTTCTGCTGTAATGGCACTGAGCAAAATGCATAAAAATATACACTTGTTTTCATTTCTGAGCATTTCAAAACCTATGATTAGAAAAGCAATACTAAAACATGCTAACTACAATTATTTCATTAATATATTATCTTAACTTTTTTTAATTTTGACGGTTGTTTTTGTTAAGCTGCATGAATATTTTAAGAGGCAGTAAAAGAAATATGGTTAATGTTTACTTGCTGGAAACTATAAAAATAATTTGCATAATTTTAAATGGAAAAGACGTCTTAATGAAGGTATTAGTCTTTTTACACTTCTACTACCAATAATTGCTGGACTTGTAAACAGTTTTCTGTAGATATCAATAGCCTACAGCCGTACCTAATTAGAACCCACATTCTAATTTGTGGAGCACTTGATAAGTATCTGAGTAATGTCCTCAACACTGAAACTATTAATGATGATAAAAAACTGATTTTACTTCAAGACGCAATTCGCCGAGAGGATAAGCACTATCAATCAAAGTCCACTGCTGCTGATCCCAAAAAAGAATCATCTTCTCAAGAGTCTACTGCTGCTGCAGCTGTTCGAACACAATTAAAGATGGAGGAATTGGATTCAATTTTTTTTAAATTTGTAAATATACGACTCATCTAATAGCTTGAAAAATGAACACGACTTTCAACCTATCTCTTGGAAAGTGGTCAAATTCAAGTTGAGATCAATGGGGAAAGGATTATAATTCAGGGAAAGAGCTATAATCTACTTTATTTAACGTATGACATTATTAAAAATAGTTAAAGAATATTATAATTTGACAATCTTATATATAAATTTCTAAATAAATTAAACTTCAAAAAAAGTCTTATTGTAAATAGACAAATACTAAAAAAATTAAATGAACGTGCGTCATCATCCACATTAAAATATGAATATTAAGCAGAAGAAGATTTTAAATAAACTTAGGGAAATACGGGAACACAATTCAGAAATAGATAAAATCGAATATGTATCACGTCAACGTCAACACCACCAGCAGCAGCCAGTATACAAAAGTGTAGTTGACATTACACAACTTCTTTACGTTCAAAATGGCTGACGTTCTGAAAGATGCTTATGAAAATATAGTAGAGGCAGGGAGTTTAAGGTCCTTCAAAGCTATTTCCAAGGTCACGGGTGTTCGCAGTAAAAGTTTACAAGACTATCTACAAAATGAGCCAAGTTACAATCTTCATAGAAATCATAGACTTCGCGCCAATCAATATCGAAAAACTAAAGCCTTTTACCCATTGCATATAATGCAAGCAAATCTCCTGACTCTAGATGAGCTTCAAAGACGTCACAATACACCGTTCAAGTACATTCTACTTGCAATCATTGTTTTTAGTCGCTATGCATATGCAATTCTGTTGCGATCTAAGACAGGTGTTGAAGTTGTTCAAACCATTGAAATTATTCTCGAAAAGGATTCATATAAAAAAATTCAAACGGATTGCTGTAGTGAATTTGTTATTCCCCATGTTGCAAAAGCACTAGACATATATAATACACGGCTCTATCATAGTCAAAGTCCTATAAAGGCTGCATTGGCCGAACAATTGATAAGAACTATTCGACTTTTAATTTCAAGATATTGTAAATTGAGAAATACACCAGCTTTTATTCATGATCTAGATACAATCATGTTGATTTATAATCAACGACCTCATCAATCATTGTCCAACTCTACACCAACAGAAGTTCATCATTCGGATCATGATACAATTGACACTTTTCTTAAACAATATTCCAATGAATCAAAAGTCAAGAAGAAGAAAATAAATTCAATGTTGGTGATACTGTTCGAATTAATAGAACAACTAATGTTTTTGAAAAGGGGAATTACTTGTTGTCCAATGAACTTTTTAAAGTATAAAAAATCCTAAACTCTAAACACATAACTTATTGCCTGCAAGATAACAAAGATGAAGAGATTCTCGGCGGCTTTTATTACTATTAATTTCAAAAAGTTAAAAATGCTAGTGAAATCTACACAATTAAAAATATATAAAGACATGCACTAGGGGATGTAAGAAACAATTACTTGTTAGGTGGCTATGGTAATATTATGATTTTTATTCTTGTATCGTTGTTGAAGATATTGACAATGCCCAATGATTTCTATGTAACTTTCATGTCCAACATTTCCGATCCTCTCTACAATGACTTGAATACGACAAGTGATTTTTGTACAAAACTATCACCCGCCGGCAAATTTTACTGTACATATTAAGTGGATCTTGTAGACTTTATTCTCAGAAATACCTCAGACATCATGGGAAGGGATCTCAAATATAAAATGAGAATGAGAACCTATGATTGACCGTCACCACCAGGTGATCAAGAAAAAATTCAAAAAATCAATTGACTTAATTACGTATAAGCTTAATTATATTCCAAGGAGCTCACCTGTAAGAATGGTTTATGTCTTACTCTCAAAAAAAGAGTTTCCGCTCAGAAGATAGGAGAATTTCGTTTCAACTATTCAAAGGAGGAGGGCAAGATCTATATTAGTTTACCTATTGCCACTGTAAAGGTTATTCTCAATGATAGCCTAAAGGACGTTTTGGGCTTTGATCTAAATATATTCAATGATAGAACTGCTTAAAACACCAATATCATTTTTGCTGACTTACCCCATGCCTTCTCCAAAGACACTTGTGTATTTCTCTACGCTTCATTTGTGGAAACATCTCGTGTCGTTACTTCAAATGTTACCCTTCAAACAGTTCTTTAACTAAAAACAAAAAAATAAAAGAATAATCACTACACTATAAAGAATCTTCAGTATAGTAACGAAAACACAAACTATTTTTAAATCTTTCATTTAAATATAAGAAAAGAATTTTGTTATCAAAGATAAAGGTCCCCGGGACTAGCATTTATTAATGTTCATTTTCAAAACATGGCAGACGACAAAGACTATACAACAGCCTAAAAAATGAACACTAGAAGAATTACATGATCTCGTAACCACAGCGATGTTTATGTCGGTGATTTGAGTCCACGTCAAATAGGCAATGGATTGGACTACTACAAGGGGCGTACTACAATGTCTGGCTATGGTCTTGGTAGTTGGTTTGCTAGGCTATTTCGTTCTGCACTACCCCTTGCCAGAAAATATCTTGTACCTCCTGCATCAATTTTTGCTGCCTCACCACTACAGTACTGGGGGTCGGGCAAGAATTTCAAGGAGAGTGTTAAGGAAAATATTAGACCTTCAGCAAGAGCCGCTGGTGAACAATTAAAATCTCGACAGAAAGGGGAGGGATTGAAAAGGATGCGTTCGCGTCATTCACTCATCAGTCTCCTCTCAGTCATGAAGCAAAGGACATGCAAAAAGACTTTGAAAAGTAAAACAACGAAGGCCAATAAGCATTAAAAGAAGAAAAACAAAAATATTATTAGATAAAAGAATGAGTTCTTCTCTTAAGAGGCCTTACCTCCCTCGCAAGGAATCATATCCATCAATCAGTTCCTCATTGAATCTATTCAATGCTGAAAATGTTGATGTCAGCGTCAAGTATGGTTACTTTGAACAATTTCATCCCCAACAGCCCCTCTCGGAAAATATACACTTTCAAATATTTTCCAATGAAGGCTATTTCATTGATTTGTCGTCAACATTTATTGATTGAAATGTTGTTGTGAACAAAAAGTCAGAATATACAACTCCAAATGCCGGCGATGGTCTCTCCTATGAAAACTGTATTCTACACAACCTATTCAAACAAATTAATGTATTTATTAATGGAACATTGGTGAGCACTAGCAATAATCTATCCAACTATGCAAGCTACATACAATGGTTTAATGGTAACAAATAGTTCAATGGTAACAACATTAAACTTCTTGTCCCCCATACAATCACCACTCAACGTCACATTGCCAACGGCTCTCTTAGCTATAGCGATTCATCATTTATCAATGGAGAAATCCAATCAAAATTGGCTTTTGCCTTTGTGAAGAGTGGCAGTGCCGTTGGATCCTGGACTGAATCCCCCCATGATTTTAATTTTTTCGGTCTATCTAGCCTTGTGTGCAAAGTGAATGGTACACTCTATTATTTGACAAATAATCCTATAGAGCTCTGTATGAGTTGACGATGTAGTCACTATATAACGTCTTTCAAATATTTGAAAATTAGAAAACCGATTCAATATTTTAAAAATATCATAGGGTTATTGTTTTGGATTTTTCAGGCACACAGGATATGACCGTAGTACGAACTGGGAACGTACGTTTAGAGTGTACATTTGCTAATGCTCTGACTGAGAGTATCACGCTAATATCACTGAGTCAATTTGAAACCTATTGGGAAATCACACCCGACGGCAGTGTTCTACTAGACCTTGCACCATGAACACAAATCAAATAATCAATGTATTTAGTATGGATCCATACATGTCCCAGTACAAGTCCTATTGCATACCCTCGGACTTCATTGAAAAAATTCCAAGTGTTAACAATACCCTAATCATTGTTAATAGCAGTCCATCTACTTTGAAAACCGGCCAGTGGCTATTCATCTTTCAAACTGCGAAGAACATTGAATTTTTTGATCCTCTTGGCCTATCGCATAAATTCTACACGCCGTACATCAGTAACTTTAATGAAAGCAATGGGGAAACCATTATTCAAAATCAACGAAGAATATAGGATTTAACGAGTAAGACATGTGGCTTTCATGCACTACTCTTTCATTTTCAGAAGTAGTGGCTATACATACAAGCAGTTGCTAAGTATCTACGTTGACTTACCTCGATTGAAAGACTTTCTAGTGGAGAATATACTTACAAGTGTATTTAATATTGATTTTAGTGCCCTAATAATAAAAGTTCAAAAAGGTGTATGTGCAATTGTTTATTAATAAAAAAAAAATTTATATACATGATAATACGACATTTCTAATCTTTCGATTTCATCCACTACTAGGTATTTTTCGACAACGACTATTGCAGGCATATTATTTTAATTCGGAGTGCGCTGATCCTGATGTAGTGCAATGTCAGGGTCACATTTTCTACAGTATAGTGTGACTTCACTCTTGTCATATCTTTTTGTATATTCAATGATACTATTCGCATTCATAATATATAATTAAAGTTGATATATTTATCCATTTGAAGCGGTGTCATAAATAATATCCCCAAATGCCAAATCATAGTCTATAACTGACTATTAAAAATCTAGGTTCCGATTGTAAAAAACAAATTTGCCATAGAAGAGAAGGCATATACACCTTATTATCTTTAAGTTCACACATATGAAATTTTGGACAAATTCATCCTCTCCGACAAGTCTAAAACAACGAAGATACCAATCTCGTAGCAATAAACTAAAATCCTTGTTAGGACTTTTTCCAATCATACCGGGATATGTACTCTCCCACTGCTTGCATTTATCATAATGACACTTGGAACATAGGTGGTCTCTAGGAAGAGCGTCACACACCTATTCAAGACAGGAATTACAACCTTTAATTTGTACAGCATATCTCTATGCAATTTACACGGGTTGCATAATCTACACTTTTCATCACACTCCTCAATCATTGCGCAATTCTCACATGATGACCAACTGCCCTGTGTGTACATACATAACGGACATGTATGTAACATTTTGTCATGTGTTGATGCTCTCACTGTCACAATGAAACTGAGTTAGCAACATCAAAAAATTGTCCGAGAGAGAGAGAGAGAAAGGAGTAAATCATGCTTGAGCACCATCTTTCTTATGGAAAAAAAAGTCCTAAATTTCTAAACTAATGTTTAAAAGCATATCCACAATATCATTTTGCTGTGTCGTGATCAATATATCAATAAATTGTGTAAATGCATTTGGACTACGATGTAGAAGCTTCATACAATAGTCTTATGATGGACAATAAGTTTTCATTATATCGACAAGCATTCCCCGAGAAAATATCTTACTTTGAATGGACAACTCTAGAAAATCATCATCTAGAATCAAACATTTGTCCATATGAACTAGATTCCTCATGATTCAATCTTTCTCGAATCTATCCATTTTTTAGATTCCTAACTTTCTCACAACCAACTTCAGACTAATCAGAATCTCTTTTTTGTACTCTAGAAAATATACGCTAGAATACTATAGAAAGAAAAAATACCATTGATTTAGAAACAGTTTTATTGAACATAATTACAATAATAATAATAATATTCACTGATGCATTTTGTTCTCATCAATATATTTCGATAGCACATCTAATGCTGACCGAATTTTATTGATATGGAAAATATTCATTTTTCCAGCAAAAACATAGCTTCTCTTCAAGCTTAAATTTGCTTAATAAAATAACGTATCTCGCAAGCACAGTTTCCCATTCAATAGCCAGTCTAAAAAATTAGACTATTTCTACAGATCTAGTGGGTACTAAAATTGTGTTGCTGCTGCTGCTGCTGTCAGGTTCATCCGTCATATAAATTAATGTACATGCATCAATAATTTTTTTCTCCACTAATATCCTCTCAAATAAAAAACTATTCTCTTTTAATCAAAGTCTAATACTAATATGAATTGTTAATAAAAATATTCTTTTTATTCAAATCCTAATCACATCTCAAATTATGATCGTTCCTCTTTGAAAGAGTTTTATGATCTGTAGAATAGAACTACACACCAGAAAAACCTGTTTGTACGGGGGTCTACGTAAAATGGTACCTTGGTTACTACTAGTATCGCGCGATCCTTATTCAGCATTTCCAAGTAAATAAATAAAACCACCTTAAGATCTTGTTCTCATCAATATTTTTCTCACAAATGTTAAGATAAATATATCAGTCTCTTTCGAGCTCACTCAAAAACTATAAGACCAGAACTGGGGCTTACACTGAGACCAATAATGTGCGGTTTTTTTTCTGACGGTAAACTCCTCAGGCACAGTACCTAAGTAGGAAAATTTGAACACAAAATTTAGTGGAAAATATATTTTTAACGGAGACGTTTTTCGACGATCCTGTTGAAATATTTCAATGAAACCCTTATAACGTTATGACACATGAACTAGCATCAAAAACAAATGAAATCTAACGTACCTAAAAATGCAGCTATGTAGTCAGTACTGGAGAAAGGACTTGGCTAGCGACATTATGTTCAGAGATGAATTCACTTCCCTTTGGTATTTGAACTCAGCAATGTCTTACAAAAATAACGTGACTAAATAGCTAAAGTAGCCCTTTAATACGTAGCGGGTATTATCCTCCTTCGACTTTCAAATACATCATTCTCAACTTTAGTTCCTGAAACTATTTACAAGCATTAATATGGAATTTATATAAGAGCATTTTTACTTTGTGCGACGTGAGTGGGGGCCTAGATAAAAAAAAATTAATTCTAAGGTCCTTGTGTTTTTTATTTTTCCTTGGGGGCACTTCGGTGCAATATCAGCGGGACTCCTCTTTTAAGCCTGCAACCCTGTCTATGGGTAGGATGGGAGATCCTTATTTTAGAAGCTTAAAGTCATGGTTTAAGCTTCTGGTTCAAATCACTATGTAAGTTCTATTTCATTTAATCTCATTTACCATACTTAATGACGACTCGGTCTAACATTGATGACTTGGAGGATGCACGGGGGAAGATTCAAAAAAGAAATTGTAAAAATTGGTCTTTGATCCCTACCAAGTACTATTACCCATTGGCTTTCAGATATAGCTATTTCCCTGATTATTCTTAATTTTAGATCAGTATGGAAACTATACAATCGACCAAATTTGGCAAAATATAAACGGAATTAACACGCAAGGAGAAAACATTGCAGACAATGGAGGGATCAAAATTGCTTTCAGGGTAAGTTTTTCACTGTTTACTTTTCCAAAAATTTTGATTTTTAATCCAAACTGACGGTAACCTTCAAGAATAAACTGATAACAATGATAAAATGACAAAGTAGGCTAATGATAAATTTCAACATAAATATTTAAAGAATCACGGAAAGGTGTAATTTACACTCAATTGAATTTCTGCAGAGAAGCAAATCTTATAAAAAGAGAAATATTCTAATTGATTTTTTTCGATGGAGACAATAGCTTATTTTTAAAAAGAAGCAGGATGCCCCGTCCTCTGGGTTTGTTTTGACAGCGACATATACAAACATTTTTAGCAACTTTAACAATTTTGGAGATCTCATTTTTGAATCCCTGTTTTAAGCTTCATAGTGTCTCCTTAAAGCCTAGGGTATTTTTGGAACCCCATCTCTTCTAAGATACTTTTCTAGTCATCTTTTATGACCCTTGTTATTAATCCTTGATTGATTTTCCAGGCGTATGAAACTTGGGTGAAAGAAAATCCAGAAGAAGCGATGAACGAGGTTTTACCAGGACTAGAAGACCTTTCACCTTTCCAGCTTTTTTTCCTCAATTTTGCTCAGATGTCATGTGGCTCATTGCGTCCTGAAATGGCAATGTCAAAAATTAAATCTGCTGTCCATTCTCCAGGGAAGTTTAGGTTCGATTTCTCTTTTATTTTTTTTATCAGAAGGTCCATACAAAGAGAAAAGGAGATATTGCGATCCTATATTTCTGTATTAAAAAGTATGCTTTAAGTCAATTGGTTTATTTTTCGGCGTCTTTTCGCAAACCTATGAAACTAATCCTTATTTCTGGTGAGCAAAATAGCCCCGCCTTTTCAATAGCGGGCTAGCTAAGGCAACAGGTTAACTATTTTGAGCAACAAATCTAGACTGACAAAGAAATTCCTTTTCTAAGAGAGACACAATTACTCCATTTTTTATAATCTAATTCAATATTATCTGAGATATACAAACTAGTAGAAATCAAGAACGTATCTAGAATTTTTGTTCGGGGGAAAATTTTTTCCGAGGGGGAAAAAGTAAAAATTTCAAAAAGCGCCTCAAAAATCTGTTTATATGCCTATTTCGTATAGGAATTTTGTCAATTCCCCCAGTGTAAAATTTCCCCTGGAAATTTTACCCCCCCCCCAAATATCTCCCCAAGAAAGATTCTCCCTATTGAGATCAACCCCAAGCACAACCCCCCCCCCAAAAAAAAAGAAAGAAATGTCTTTATAATTCCCAGTAACGAATACTATTCATAAAAAATAGGCAAATTTCATAGCTTGACCCTCCACGGACTGTGGGTGAGTCTTTTTACCCCCTAAAGACATAGTTATTGGATCTTTTAACTATACTAAACAAAATGGCTATCTCAACATTTTTATCAGGTAACTTTGGGAAAAAAAAGGGTGTGCAAGTTGCCCTTCAATCTTTTTTGATCAATATGCACAACAACAAGAAGGAATAATTTTCAGCAAATCAACTAAAACAGGACCTTTGCTGTGGGGGAATTTTATATCTTAAAAACCTTTGCAAGAATGTACTCAACATTTTTGTAGGATTTCTTAGTGAACAGACGAACAGTATAATAAAGAACGATGTTGCCGCAATGTTTTTTTTTTTTTTTTTTTTTTTTTTTAGACCAGGGCACTTTGTAGTAGACTAAGAAGTACTATTTCGCCCAGACATATAGCCAAACAGGTTCTTTCTGATAGGTAAACAATTTGCGTAATTTCAAAGTTCAATGTCTTTTTTTAGTGGTAAACCAAAAACCGAATGAAGTCCATAGCACTTTGCAGAAACCCGTGAATGTAGGACTGAAAGTTCAATTACTAATCAAGTAATTGAACTTGGGTATAATCTGGTTTGGTTTGCTATTGCGAGAGGACTCAAGCGATTTCTTTCTTTGTCAAGAGATTTACGTAATTAATTAAACCTGTATTATAAAACCAGCGTGTCTTGTTTCGAGTTTTAACGGGCAAGTTTTTTGATCACTTGATAGGTGAATAGGATTTGAATCAAAGGAATTTTTCTGACGTAGATTTCTAGTTCATGATACATGTCTTTTTAGCATTTGCAAAAAAGGAATAATTAGTGATTGGAAAATTTTTTAATGCTTTTACAATCGGAGATGTCTGATTAAGCTTTTGCGAAAAAAAAGGGTACTGGAATTTGCGAATTGGAGGAGATGTCGTGACAAAAAAGGAGTAATGAGTGATTGGAAAATTTTGAGGGCGCTGGGATTGCATGTAGGCGTGAGGTGCGTGAGAGGTCAGTTCAAGGGTATCCAGATGCAGGGGGGGTGTCGAGGATACCCGGTCTCAGTAACACGGGGGTTTCAGGTGAAGTTCGGGTCTCACTGTTTTCGTATTTAGGGCTCGATGATGTCTAAATACATGTTTCTTCTGAGGATGGGAGCAGGTGGTGGCGAGCTATTAAACGTAATGAAATTTAGCACGAAGGTTCAGTTGTACAGGGTTTCAGTTATACAGGGGTTCAGTTACCTGGGGGTTCTTTGTGTTAAATAAGTAGTTTTTGTATCTTTTAAAAGAGCTTTACGGGGATTGAGAGACTCAGTTGCCTAATTCCGTGTGATTTTTTTTTACTTGATGGTCATTAAAAACGAAATTTTTGTGTTAATTAATTATTTTTTGTATCTTTTAAAAGTTATTTAAGGGGATTGAGAGACTCAGTTGCCTAAGTCCGTGTGATTTTTGTTTACTTGTAGGTCAATAAAAACGAAATTTGTTTGTTAAATACGTAGTTTTTGTATCTTTTAAAAGATCATTACGGGGATTGAGAGACTCAGTTGCCTATTTCATTGTTAATTATCTTTTCTTTATTGTAATTAAAATATATTTTTTCTTTATTTTGTATTTTTTTTTGTTTCTTATATTAGATCTTTACGGGGATTGAGAGAGTCAGTTGCATAATTCCGTGTGATTTTTCTTTACTTGGTGCTCATTAAAACAGAAATTTTTATGTTTAATAAGTATTGTTTTTATCTTTTAAAAGATCTTTACGGGGATTGAGAGACTCAGTTGGCTAATTCCGTGTGATTTTTCGTTACTTGGTGGTAATTAAAAACTAAATTTTTGTGTTAAATAAGTAG